>NC_026000.2:92933492-93108146 GCF_000442705.2 Elaeis guineensis
TGAAACCTAGGGCAAAACTTATTACTAGAAATTGTTTACTGAATTAATTGGTTAAAAACCTATCCATAAATATACATGGGTGAGCAAGCCAAAGTCAGGCTCGTGTGCAGTCTATATGGATTATAGTACCCGCTAAGAAATTAGAGTAATTTCTCTGATTGAAGGTAGAGACTACCAATTCGACTAAAATAATAGGAGAACCTTTAGACTAAAATCCAAGTTCATAGGTTTAATTAATTCATAAACATAGAGGTCTTATGTTTTTCTTTCAGTTATGGCTAGATGTCCGTTGCTCCCTCACTGTTTGACAATGATTAACTTATAGGACCTAACTTTGATAATTGGTATCGAAAGTTGCAAATAGTTTTAAAGCACAAATAGATCCTATATATGATTACAGATCCAGCACCTAATATTCTCATGTTCAACACACATGATAAGATCAAAAGCACTTATCAAAAGTGGCCAAATGGTTGTATCACCATGTGGTATTTTTTGAGAGTAGCGAAGAACATGAATTTAGTTGTAAATTCAGTGATGCTCAGTGGAAGAAAATCTTTCAAATGTTGAAGGAGTTTTTTTGTACCTCTGAAGATGTGCCTTCAGTGAGGCAATAGTCCTTTGAGAAAAAAAAAAGTGTAAGAGGGTCGTGCTTGGGTTGATGAGTCCGAACTGACAAAGGAGTCTAAGCTTAACCTAGTTTGGCAGAGTCTCTTGATCTGAATAGGCTAAAGAAGAAAAATCAGCAAAAGATTGCTGGACAAGGTACTTATATAATAATACTTTATGATTTCTCTATCTATGACACTACTACCTGGGTATTGGATATCGAAAGTCCATACAAATTATTACAATGACTTCAGGTTAGTAGAAAGATTGAAAACAGCAAAAGATTCCTGAATGTTGGAGCTAAAAGTCATATTTCAGTTCTGACTTTAAAAATTCTCGAGCCTATTTTTAATTCTATCAGTATCATTTTAGTGATTGTCACTATTATCTAATAATTTTTATGATATCATTATGAATGATGTCAAAATCATATGGACAATTGAGAAATGATATTTATGAATAGTCACAGTCTATTAGTGTACTGTACACATCAATCAAACTCCTAAAGTAGAATATGTCATAGAAGCCTATCTTTGATAATTTAGGCTTGATCATATAAATAAGAATATGATCAATAGGAGATAATTTTCAAAGTCAATGATTGTGAATCATTATTAACCTGTCAATCCTATCTCTTTAGTAAGATGACCATATCACCTTTTGCTAGAAAAGATAAATGAGCCAATGATGTTCTGAATCTGATACATACTGATGTATTGGATCTACGAATATATTTATTATAAATTTAGATTATTTAAAATATTTAAAAAAAATCATAATAAGATAGAGAAACAAACTAAAAGAGCATTGAAGTCCTTTGGTCAGACCAAAGAGGAGAATGCCATTTCGATGAATTTTTGATATATCTAGAAAAGAATAGGATTTTTTCTTATTGGAATCAACTTTGTCAGACATAGTTCGATCCATGATGAGGTTTACAAGTCTGTCAGTCTTCTATTAAGATTATGCTCTTGAGACTACTTATCATGTTCTCAACTAAATTTTGAATTAATCAGTCGCAAAGACTCCATATGAGATATGGACTAGGCATAAATCAATACTTTCTTACCTTAGGATTTGGGAGTATTTATTTTATGTCAAGTATTTGTAGATCGATTAGCTTGGATCTCGATCCTATAAATATTATTTTATAGGATAATCCTAAAGAATCTAGGGGATATAACTTCTATCTTACTAAAGAACAAAAGTTACACGATATTCCTTATAGAAAAAGAGTACCTTGGTGAAAGAACTGATGCCTTTAACGTAAAATTTATGAAGTTCGATAGATAAAAAAATCGACACAATCTAGTGAACCCATTAACTGGATTTGATTAGATCAAATCCAGAACCTATTGTAAAAATACCATTAAGGAGATCCGGTAGAGTACCGCATCCGTTGAATAGATACTTCGATTTTTAATTTCGAAACGTGATCCTGTTGAACTCGATGAGAACAATAAGGATCTGATTGTTAGATGTATATCCTAGAAGCCAATATAACTGATACATGGTAATAAATCTAGGATACAATTTTATACTTAATATATTAATATGATCAATAAAAGGACAAGTTTATTTTTCATTCAAGTGTGATGTGTCTTTGAATCATCTATGAAATTAACTTTCGATACATATTCTCAAGGTGTTGAGAAATAGAGATATGTAGTTAATTTCTAAATACTTCCATTATAGAATTATCATGAGGATGGTGATCGATTCGGATAGACTGACGTACAGATCGCTTTCTTTAAGATAGATGGATCTCTAGTTTATAGTGTAGAGACGCTGGACGATGAGTGCGGATAGTTGTTAGAGAATAACTAGTACTGAACGTGACCATACAAGAGATCACTTGAATTTCTATTCAATCGTCAGTGATCATCACAATGCTGTAGTTGTGTGAATGATTCTTTGACCTGAGATTGTACTACTACTCGCAGTGAGACTACTAGAGTTTGACTGATACATAAATATGTTGGAATACATCTTTATCCTAAATAATAGAGCAATCTATTGAAAAAGTTTCCAACAGAAAAATTATAGCCAAATTCAAATTGCGATGCTAAATGTATTGTAGCATCCGTGCGTGCAAGGAAGCTATGTAATTGCACAGGTTCACTAGCAAGCTAGGAGTGGCACCCTTTGATGATGGTTCTACTATATTATACAGTACCGAAGCCATAGCTTATGTCAAGGAACTAAAGTCCCATTAGCTTATCAAGTATTTTGCATAGCTACCACTTTATTCAAAAAATCTATTAAGGTGACGTCAATCTTTAAAAGATCGACAGAAAGGAGAATCTGACCTGTCTATTTACTAAAGCCTTGGTATCTAGGAGTTCTGAGATAATAAATCAAAGATGGATATATGATATTATACTGGTTAGCTTTAGTCCAAGTGGGAGTTGTTGGAAAATATGTCTTAAAGCCAATCGTTTGATGATTGCACTAGTTATAAATATATATGAATTGATAAATAATAAAAATTATTTGGCCTTCTTTATCATAAGGTTACATCTTCTAACGAACTCCTATGTTGTGAGGAAGTCTTTAGGATTACTTTGATCGATAAAGGAGGATTTATCGTGTAGTCCTTAAACTGGTTCACGACCAAACGATACGCTATTACTAGGACAATATCGATATCAAGTATAGGTCATTGTGTGTCATATGCATTGGTTGTCTTCATAACCAAATGGTGTGGAGACACTGGTATGGCATGCAGATAAGAAGTAGGAGTACATCGTCACTGAATGTGATCAATTGTAGAGCACTCTGCTGTCAAAGATAGCTCATGAAGGGTATTGATATAATTGTCCCTCCGATCTGAGATCACCACGGTGACTTGCAAACAACTCACTATACTTTAGTGCCAGACTATCTGAGTTTATAATTTAGTGATAGAAGATTTTTGGGTACAGTCAAATACTTGTCAAGTTAGTGCATGAGTCAAGATGGGATTGACCCCTTCGAATTAGTAGGAGTTAATATATCAATGTATTTCAATTTAGCAAAATATGAGCTCAGATAATCCATATGATAGATTTGAAAGATTGAAATATAATGTGGATGACTTATCGAGGATTGATAGTTAAATTTTAGGTCATCCTCCAGCATTAGGATCAAAAGAATGAATTATACGGTAACCATACGCCAGTAGGTTCTTGAATATTGCTTCACCATCATTCGACCTATCCAGACATCGAGTCACCATTGCTAGATGGTTACATCGATTGGCTCAAAAATTTATTTCTATACTATCGGCTTAGGTTAAACTTATGGAGTCACACTCAAAAAAAATTTCTGACTGATCATATGGTTGTTCAATGATTGAAAATCGTTCAAAGGCTTCATCGTCAATTCGATTGATAGTTAACCTTATGCAAAAATTATAATAAATTTATTTATCAAGTGTTAGTAACTTAATAAAAAATTAATTAGTAATTAGATTGCTGATTAGCTTGATTTGATTGAGCAAAGAGGATTAAATAAAATCTAATTGAATTAGATTCAATTAGGTTTGATCTGATTAAGTTATGAGATGACCTAATCGTTAAGGAAGAATTATCCCTGATTTGATCATGACTTCGGTTCAATCAATTTCTAGTTTGATTGAAATTTGATTAAAAATTTATGAATCTAATTAGATTGAATTTTATCTATTTTATTTGGATTAAACCAGATGTGATTTGGTTTAGATTCAAATTAAAAAATTAAGAGTCCATATTACATTGGACTCTTCTCCCTTGCGCCTCCTACTTTGGATGCCACTTTTCTCCATGCATAAATAGTTTTTACATGAGATTTTTTCATATCAAAGAGCTACTTCCTTTCTCTATCTCATGTCCAAATTTGAGTAAAATCTGATATCATATGGTGTGTTGAAATTTGATTTGAATGGGATACCACATAAGATAAGGTTTGACCTTATCTACAACTCTTGCCTCCACTTGCTTTTTATTCCATTATTTTGTGTGACAAAATAAGGTTTCTCACCATGGAAAATCAGATTAGGATCTGATTTCATGTGGAAAAATAAATTTTGGGTCGTCCCATATTTATTTTGGGTGTGAAAATTGTGAAGGTGCGACAACTGTGGAAGAGTCCCAGATGTCTAGGACTCTTCATCCCCACCTCCTTACATGTTGAAATAAAAAGAGTTTTATTTTCTTCTTATGTGTGTATGACACCAGAGGAAGAGGGCTTCATGTGAGGAAGCTTTGGGGCATGGGTTCTTTGTGAAAAAAAGAGAGGAGAGTCCTCTCTCTTAGGTGTGTGCAAAAACCTAGTTTCTAGGGTTTTGGATCTAAGGGTTTGGGAAGAGAGAAAAAATAAGAGGGAAAATAATTTCTTCTCCATATTTTTTTTACATCCTCATCTCCTCCAGAAGTCCATCTTCAACTTTTAAAAAAGTTTCAGATATTTGAAGAAAGGATCTAGATCAGTCAAGAAGAAGGTCTTCACATGAACTAGCATTCTCGAGAAGATCAATCAGATCAGGGCTTCGAGTGGACTTTCCATAGAGGCTGGCCGCATGTGTGACTGTGAGCAACTAGCCAAGATTATCTTTTTTATGTCTCTCAGTAGTGGCAATCATTGATCCGTGCTCATGTATGGAGTTTTAAACTCAGATAGCAGTAGATTTGATCTACTGCTTACATCCATGCATACAAATTTTATATGCAACATATCATATCATAGATCCTAAAGTAGGTTAATTTAATGATTAGATCATATGCATGTTAGGTTAATATGATTAATCTATTTACTTACTACTATAATTTATTCAAAAAAATTTTAAAATACATGCATGAAAAAGTATATATAGACATGTGGAGGGCTCTTGGATGAGTGGTGGGAGAGTCCTGGTTGGGCTCTTATGCAGGAAGCAAAGTGAAGTGATGCAGCTAAGACCAAGGCACATGGAGGGGATGTAGCTGGGCTTCTTCATGTAGGACTTGGGTGTGGTGTGACGATGGGACTCAATGGACCCTTGGTGCACGAGTGCTTGTGTGGGACTGAGAGTGAGGCAGGTCTGGTTCAAATGTAGAAGGGCGGATGCAGAGTTCTTTGAATAAGGACATGGCTTGGGATGTGGAAAGAGCTATGGTGCAAACACGAAAAGTTGTGTGATCTAGATGGGTTGTTGGAGTTTGAAACGAAATGGAAGATGCATGGAAGCCAATAGATTTTGATGTGGTACAGATGCTTCTCGCTACTTTTAAAAAGGGGGCAACAGCATACAATGCGGGCATCGATCATTTTATCCTTGGACCCGATCACCACCATTCACTACACCAATACGATCCTTCTCCACCTAAAAACCATAGAACCAGCCACCCAAACTCTCTCCAAGCTGCCTCCTCTTCCTCTCATCCTCACACCGAATATTTCATCCAACCATCCTGCCACCACCGTTATCCATCTCTTCTCCCATTAATTCTCCCTTCACTCCTCCATACCAAAACCCCTTTCTCCTTGACGCCATCATCCTTCCCTTTGCTGCTATCAACCAGCTTCCAACTGCTATCCAGGAGTCTCTTTAGCCCTAGGATGTTAGCGGGCAAGAGTTTCATAGCTGGCTAAGCTTTCATGTCTCGAAAAATCCTTGAAGTGCTTGTAATAAGTAGTGATGTTTTGACTTATTTTTTGTACCTCTCCTTTCTATGAAATAAAAGATCTACTTTCAATTTGTTTATATTTCTCTTATCTGAAATCATATTTAGAATAGTCTATACTCTTGAAATGAGCCATGATCTATGAATACAGTTTGTACTCTTGGAGTAAATTATTTTTAAATATGATTCCTTCTCACTTTGGATGCATCTCATCTTGACTAGCCTATACTCCAGAAGAATGGATCGTGATCCAATGGATACCAGCCATGCTCTCACCAGATAGATTATATCCTAATAGGTGGCATATAGATTCATTGCATAGTAGGAGGGTATTAACTATTTGCTAGGTAACTAGACAAAATTTTGAGATATTTCTCTGATTCTTGACATACTTTTCTATTAGTATTGATTTACTTTGCTTTTGTTAACATTATTTTAGTAGATCAATCAATTTTAATTCTTCTTTAATTTTAGTACTCAAACATAACTCAGCCCATAATCTCTGTGGATATAAACCTGACTTGCATTATCTATATAGTAGTAAGTTAGTGATTTATTTTTGACCACCTCATGACAAGCGATCAAATTTTTAGTTTTTAGTGCTTTCTAACTTGCCTAATTTATTTAGTCAAACTTACATTCCTACAATATCAATTTTTTTTTCTACATTGACATCTCATAAGCTATTTAAGAAATTAGAGATCTAACCATAAAATCTTAAAAAAAAATTAATTTAATTTAGTCTTGACTGTGTACTAATCATGAAGCTTGGACATCTTGGTTTGTTGCATCTCATCTCCATAATAAACCTTAAGGGTATTAACCCATTAATTAGACAAGATAGGGATTTCATCACCCTTCCTTAGCCCATAAACCATAATTTTCACCTTGCATACCCAAGCCTAATTTAAAATTAATTAGATATTGACCACTAAGGTGTTGGAGCTCACCAGGACAAGGCATCCGAAAGAGTTAGACTAGATCAGGATTGGCTAGTTGACTGGTGTCTAGGAAAGGAGTTCAGAGATTACGTTCCGAAGAAAGTTGGTTACTTAATTAGGTCCATTGCAAAAGTATGAGGAACCACTCATTGATCTTATACTTATTTGGCTAGTTAGCTAGTTAGTTTTTAACTTGGAGGGCTCCAAAATGGCCTTGACAGTTAGGAGTTGTCTAGATCTAGGGTAACCTAGGATAAAAATTTGCTTGAGTAAGTGTTGGATAATTTTTTTTTTTTAAAAATATAACTCTTCTCTCTTCTTAGATTAAAGACTCTTAGGCTCTTCTCTTTAGACTTCTTTCACTCTTCTCTCACTTTCAAAAAAAAAATTTATAAAAATTGAAATTTTTTATATTTGCTTTGAGGTATAATTGTAGGGTGTATGCTTTGTCGTAGATTGTTATGATCAGAAATCCAACATTTTGATCCAGAAATAGAAAGAACCTTTAGAGCTAATAGATGTAGAAATATGGATCGAAATCAGGAGAATGATCCACCTAGGTAGTTGAAGGAGTACTTTATTTCTTCCACATATACCTACTCTCCTTGTATTCAAGTGTCCCTTATGGAGGCCACCCAATATGAAATTAAGTTCAGTATAATCCAAATGTTACCCTCATTTTATAGACTTATTAATGAGGACCCTTATAAATATTTTGATGAATTTCTTAAGATATGCTCAACTGTCAAGATTCACAACTTCTCTGATGATGTTCCTAGGTTGAAATTATTCTTTTTCTCACTTAAGGACAAAGCCAAATACTAGCTACATACTTTGGATTCCATAACTATATCAACCTAGGACTAGCTCCAAGGAGAGTTTCTCAAGAAATATTCTTTCATAGAAAAAACTAATCAAATGAGAAAAACCATAACTAGTTTTTTCTAATTAGATGATGAAATATTCCATGAAACATGAGAGAGGTTAAAGGACCTTATTAGAAAATATCCCCACCATGCTGTACCCAATGAGGAGAAGGAAAACTGTTTCTCACAGATAACCAGAGTTGCATCTAATTTTTTTTTATAAATCTATATGAATAAGGATCAAATCCTTACCTGGATTGTAGCAGAATTGGAGATCAAATCTCTAGAATCTAGATTCAACCTTCGCGTAGGCCTGAAACTGTAGGCCCTCTACTTCGTATGCACGCCAGGCAACGTAAGAAAGCATGATGAATCTCCTGATCAAAGCACCTTCGCAAAGCAACCCAATGAGAGAGGAGAGATCCTGGTGTGATGCCTTACACTAGCAAGGGGGATGCCCAAGGAGGGCCCATGATAAGGAGGAAGAGGGCGGCAAGGAGGAGGACATGCCAAAGGGAAGGGACGCCCACAAGCTCGCGCCTCTCTCTCTCTTTCTCTCTTCTCTCAATCTGATTTTTATGCTATCTCTTATGCATCCATAGATAGAGACCCTCTCTATTTATAGATAATTTTTATGATCTAATAAGTATAGGACTCCTAATTCAAATATGCTTTGAATTAGTCTATTACTTGTGGAAGGACTTCTACATGAGATAGAATTGCCATCATATATGGCACCAACAATGCATCCACTTCCACACCCATATGGGATGCCCACAACTAGCACCACACTAGGTGCTGGTCAGGCAAGATGTGAGAGAGTCCTAGTGGAAGTAGGACTCCAAGGATCTCATCCAAAAAGGGTCCAATTCGAATCCAATTCGAAGTTGGTTCGAAATAATTTTGAAAGGCTATCAATCTTAAACTCTTTAGGACTTTAGAATCAAGTCTAACTTAAAATTTTGAATCTAATTAAGTTTAATTAATTTAAATCTAATCTAAAATTAATTAATATTTAAATTTAATCTCTCATAAACGTCATGGATCATAGATCAAGACCTATTCATCTCTGGGATTGAACCTGAACCTCATATGTAGTGCTAGCTAGACATAGTCAACTCTTCAATCTCGTTTGACCCATAACTTAATTTTTAATTAAGTTAGTCTATATGTTCAATCAAGTCAAGTACTTTCAAATTGGATATATAAATATAGATCCATACTTTCTTACGTTGTCTAACTTATGTGCGTGACTCCATAGGTTCAAACACTAAACCGATAGCATAGGAATATATTCCTGTACTAATCGAAGCTACCATCTAGCAATGATTCTCAATATCCAAATAGATCAAATTATTGTAAAAAAATATTTCAGAATCTATGTATATGGTTACCGCATAATTCATCCCTTTGATCCTGAATACTCTAGGATGATCTGAATTTAACTGTCAACCCAAAGTATTTCATCCACATTATATTTCAATCTTTTAAATTCATCTCATGGATTATCCTGGTAAAGATTTTACTAAATTGAAATATAGTGATACATCAGCTCCTATAATCTGGAGAGGTCAATCCCATCTTGATCCACATACAGACTTCGTAAGTACTTGACTGTACCCAATAGCCTTCCGTCACTGCATTAGAAATCCAGATAGTCTGGTACCAAAGCACAGTGAGTTGCTTGCAAGTCACTATGATGATCTCAGATCGGAGGGATACTTATGCTTATATATTTTGTAAGCAGCTCTTGACAGCACAATGCTCAGCAGGTGAGTCGCTTATTCAGTAACGATGTACTCCTACATCTCACCTGTATGCGATACTAGTATCACCATACTCCTTGGTTAAGAGGACAACCAATTCATATGACATACAACGATCTCCATTCGATAAACATCATCATCCTGTAATGACGTATCATTTGATCATGAACATGTTTAAGAACTATACGATAAATCTTTTCTTTATCATTCACTAACATAGTTCCAAAAACTTCATCACAATATAAGAGTTCTACAAGGAAGATGTAACTTAAAAATATCAAAATAATTTTTATTTATTTATCAATAATTCATCTATAAAGAGGTACTCAATCATCACATGATTGATTTTAGGATACAATTCTCAACAACTCTCACTTGAGCTAAAGCCAATCGGAGAAGTATCTTATACCCATCTTTCATTTAAAGTCATCAAACTCTTTGATCCTGAGAGTTTTAGTGAAGGAGTCGGCTAGGTTTTTCTTTCCAACGATCTTCTGAAGATCGATATCACCTCGATTTATGAACTGTATCAGGTGATAGCGGTGTAGAAAATACTTGGTATGCTGGTGTGACTTTGATTCTTTCGCCTGAGCTATGGCACTGGAGCTGTCATAATACAATAGGACAGGACCATCAATAGAAGGTGTAACTTCCAACTTGATAATAAATTTTTGCAACCACACCACCTCCTTTGTAGCATCCGATGTAGCATTGTATTCTGCTTCGCATACAGAATTGATCATAGTATGTTGCTTAAAACTCTTCCAGCAAAAAGCTCCTCTATTCAAGGTAAATACTGAAAAAATAATACCCTACAAGCCAATCATATATAGAATATGATAGGATATTTTTTATAATTTATCTTTCAGACTCATATAATTGATATTTATATTATTAATAAAATAAATATTTTTGATTCATTATATGTTGTATCTTATTATTCTTAAGATTGTAATGAACCTCATAGATCCGAGCAATGATTTTAGAGCCGTAATAAGATCATGCCAGTGAGACCTAAATCTTTGATAGCCATGACCTAAAATATTCTTAGTTGTTGGTACATTGAGTCGGAGATCAATGATATCAGTAAGACTGGCATGTCCTATGTATGCTCAGAAATGAGGGTGGTTGATCTCACAACTACTTGTATGGTGACACTAATATAAGGATATAGGTGCT
This sequence comes from Elaeis guineensis, assembly GCF_000442705.2. Lineage (NCBI taxonomy): Eukaryota > Viridiplantae > Streptophyta > Magnoliopsida > Arecales > Arecaceae > Elaeis > Elaeis guineensis. The sequence continues at coordinate 92,944,475 of NC_026000.2, forward strand.
CATTAGAGAATGAGTTCACTGAATTGACCTACGAGAAATATCAGATGGAGTTTTATTTATATGTTAACTAATATTTCTCTAGTGGGAGTTGTGTAAGTGATCTTTTGACCTAAGATCACTATGGTACCTTGTGTACTTGGATCCATATTTTGGTCCACTTTCTAACTAGATTCTTTGATCCTTGTATGGGGTGTTTTGGATATGGTGAAGAGTGAATGGAGGTTGTTAGTGATCAATAAGAGATCAGTCACTCCTAATAAGGAGAGCGAACATCCTATGTGATCTCATAAGATGATGATTCAGATGTCTTTGGCCAAAGTAGGATGATAATTAGAAAAATTTTTTTAATATATCATCAATTGAATCATTACCTTTAGATTAAGATACATAAAGATAAGTGATTGGATTTGATATATTTTCATGTCCATAGCTCATCTGAGATGTTGTTTGACTGAAAGATTGAATTACACGGTAACTTACCATTGAAGGATATTTTAGTAATTTTTTATCAAAATTTTAAATCTTCTGGATAGTCATGACATATTTTTAAACATCAATCTTGACTTATAGATTTAATAAAATTAAAAGAGTTTAATTTTAAAATTAATTTGGAAGAGTCCAAGTTGATTGGGACTCTTCGAGTGACCTAATCTCATCGGATTAGGATTACGTCGAAAGTCTTGATCCACTACTAGCTAGATTTAAAACTCAATAGATCATACACTTTAGAATTTGATCTTAATTTGATCTAATTAGAGTTTGATATAAATTCTATGAGTTAATTTGATATGCTAGCACATTGTATTAACCCAAGTTCCTAAATTGGTTTGGTTCAAAGTGTTTGAGCTAACCTAGACCAGTTGCCTTTGATCTAATAGGATTGGATCAATTTAAATTGAAACCTTATCCAACTTGAACCAATTTCAAGTGGAGAAGGACTCCTCTGTGCACACCAAAAGTCATACAAAAAATAAATGCCACCCCATCTCAAATTAGCATGTGAAATGGAGGATCCTTCTTAAAGAAGGCTCTTAATTATATGCATTGCCTTAAAAGATAAACCAGATATCCTATGATTTAATGCCAAAATTGATTGGGTTTTTCATGGCACATAGAAGAGGAAGAGTCCTTCTACTACAAGTGTCTAATATGCTAAAAATTCACATGGTGAATTTATTCACCATGTGAGAAGATGGAGCGCCAAAGGTTGGTGCCCCTTCATCCGATGTGATGTCCCTTTGTCCCCTATTAATATGGGATGCCTCACTCGATTTCTTGCTATGATTTTGGGTTAAAACTAGAGAGGATGGATGTGGTAATCATAAAAAAAATTTTAGAAAAAATTTGAGAAAAAAGCAAGGGAAATTTGAGTGGCAAAAGTTGCAAGAAGGGTGGTGAGATTTTTAGCAAGTGTTGCTAGTGTGCCCTAGAGTTTGATTGTTTCATATGTTGGAGCCAAAAGTCAAATCTTAGGTTGTATGATATTTGAAGAGTATGTTCTTGGTGTCATTGTGGTGATAAGATCGAAAGCAACTAGGTATTGGTGCGATCGTAACATAAGTTTGAAGTCGGTGGTATTCTTGAGAAGATAAGGCTGCGATAGCACACCAGTTGGGAAGGACCTTGGCCAACTTCTGTGTGAATCATGAAAGGAAAAACCACCTTTTTCCTGTGTAGGATCTTTCAGATTTCATCAAATCTGGGGTGGAATAAATTTTAAATTTTTATCCTACACTATTTCAGATCTAATGTCTATTAGATCTAATTTTATTATTTGATATTTTAATTTCAAAATTAAATCTAATAGTATGAGAAACATAGACATACCTCAAGGGTAATCTAATTATCCTGTAGATGATCGCAGCACTGCCTGAGGTTCTGATGTAGCCACACAAGCGCTTGGCCTCTACCAGCATCCACTCAGGTAGGATCTAGAACATCTTCTCCTCGCAATTCTATGCTCCAAAAATCAGATCAATATCTGATTTGAAAGTACTTCAGAACTCCTTTTGAAGTTGGAGTAGCAGCCTGTCGAAGATGTCCTGTAGCCTTCTGTTCCAGGCATCACCACACCTTACACCTATTCCAGATGAATGTACAACTTCTTAGATGTGAAGAGGGGAGAAAGGAGAGCAGGGAGGATATGGAGAAGAGAGGAGGGGGCAGCAGCCAATGGGTTTTTTGCACAAAACAAGTTCTACCCCGAAACCCTAGGTGCAGCAGGGTTTATATAGACCCTGTATGCTGCGCAGTGCCACATCATTCGACCAATCAAAAAATTCCAATAAATTTTGGAAAAATTCTAATTGGTAGAGTGATGTCATCTGATCACATCAGATAAGAATCCCCATGCTCTCTCCTATGTTGGCACCAACAATGGATAGGCTCAAATAAGGTGGCGCCAAAGAGTCCAAGTTTATCAGGACTCTTTGGTTCTTATCCATTTGGGGCACCTACTTAAATCGAATTGGGCTCATGCCATAATCTGATTATGGCACCCAATTTGATTAGATTTAGGCATGTGGACACTCCACAAAAATCCTCCAATAAGTCCTCTTCAGTTTAAGACCCATATGTCAACTTTTGACAGATGTCCTAAAATGAAATTGGCAAGTGCTAGAAATTAGCAGGTGTTGTTTTAAATTCATCTCATGAATTAAGACAAACCTTTTTTGAGCTGGACAAGCTTCATTTAAACTGAGAGAAGCCTTTCCATAGTTCTCTGGATGAGCCAGATCACATTTGGCTCAGTAGAGACAGAAAAGATTACATAAGGAGAAAGTTAGGCTCAATCGAGTGCTGGCACGATTTCCTTGAACCTAATTGGATCTTATCCAAATCAATTGGGCTAGCCAATTGATGACATCCAGACCCTAACCCTTGTTTGTGTGATCTAGTTAGGTTCAATTCTGTATGGTAATGAGACATGTCATGATCTCATCATCGACATTATCGAAACTCCTTTCGATGGATCAGAACTCTTCTGATTCAGACAATTAGAATGATCGATCATCAAAATCATTCTAATTGCTCCCAAAATCCACCAGTGACACCTAGCAGTATATGGTGGCAACCCATCAGAACTGAAGATGAACCTCTCGGTGTAGCTACCTGTGTGATTGAGTTCCTCTATCATGAGTCCTGACTGAATTAAGGTTAAGGTGAACTCATCAAACCCAACATCAGTCATATGAATCAATCGATCAATCCAAGTCCGATGTGAAACCCCAATGAAAAACTCTTTTCCATTATTTCACTCTACCATGGCCATGGGCTTAAGGACTCGATCTTTCGATCACCATAGGACTACTCCTCTCATCTACCGAGGTTGATAGATCCCCTCTTGATGCGATCTGGTTCCTACAATGAATATGCTACCGCCAACATACACCTCAGGGTTTTGGATGGCTAGGAGACCGAGTTATGGTGTAGTCAAACTATAACACACTCAAGGTGAACTGACGATGCACCTCAGGTCAAAGAACTGACACACAACTGCAGCATCGAGCTAGTCATCGACGAGAAGGTAGATTTCCTTATGACTGCTCGAGGTGGTCACGCTTAGTACTCTCATTCTCAATGAATACCTGTACTCTCACTCTGGTGTCTCCACATCATAGACTCAAGACTCATCTACCCTAAAGAAGCGATCGTACACCAACCTTCCGGATCGATCACCATCCTCGTGATGATCCTATGGTCAGGAGCAGTTTATGAGTTAGTTATGTAAATTCATGCCTTAAATTTTTAATTCTTGAAAATATGAATTAACATTTCCACTAACTCAAAGGATGTATCACAGACACAATGTACACAATGTACATAATGTGATAGAAGAATAACCCTTTTATTCATTTATAGTCAAAATTATAATTTTGCCTTTAGATATGTACAGGAATGTGTCAGCTGATCTGGCATCTAGGGCACACATCAGATGGAATCACCGCTCGATGTAATCATAGATCAGATGGAATCACCGCTCGATGTGCTTGGACTTCTGGTGAGATCTTGGCTCCTTAGCTAAGGCTATGGCACCATTATTATCGTAGTAAAGAGGGATGACATTCGATGACATCACTCCAAGCTCTGCGGCAAACTTCTTATATCAGAATGCCTCCTTCATAGCTTCCGATGCAGCAATGTACTCTGCCTTCATGGTGGAATCTGCAACCACCATTTGCTTGGAACTCTTCCAGCTAACTGCACCACCATTACAAATGAACAGACTCCCAGATGTCGACTTTCGATAATCTATATCAGACATAAAGTCTGAGTTTGTAAATCTCTGAATCTGGAGTTCTCCATTCCCAAAGACTAGAAACATATCCTTAGTCCTTCTCAAGTACTTAAGGATACATTTCACAGAAGTCCAGTGCTCTTCGCCTGGATTCGACTGATATCTGCTTGTGACACTCACAGCATGGGCTATATCAGGTCGTGTACATAGCATGGCATACATGAAGCTCCCTATTGCCGAAGCATAAGGGATCTTGCTTATGCGTTCAATCTTCTCAGGTGTGCTAGGGCACATCTTCTTGGAGAGATGAATGCCATGTCTAAAAGGCAATAAACCTCTTTTGGAGTTTTTCATGCTAAACATCTTTAGCACCTCCTCTATGTACATCTTCTGTGAAAGTCCCAGCATCCTATTTGGTCTATCTCTATAGACCTTAATACCCAGTATAAAGGATGCCTCTCCTAGATCTTTCATAGAGAACTCCTTAGACAACCATATTTTGACTGAGGTTAACATGGAAATGTCATTCCAAATTAGGAGGATGTCATCCACGTACAATACGAGGAAGACAACTGCACTCCCACTGACCTTTTTGAACATACATGGTTCCTCCTCGTTCTTGATGAAACCAAACATTTTGATCACATCATTGAAATGAGTATTCCAACTCTGAGATGCTTGCTTAAGTCCATAAATGGACCTTTGCAGCTTGCAGACCTTGTGATCATTATCACTAGATGTGAATCCAAGCAGTTGTTCCATATAGATATCTTCTTCAAGATGTCTATTTAAGAATGCCATTTTCACGTCCATCTGCCATATTTCATAATCGAAATAGGCTGCAACAGCAAGCAATGTGCGGATGGATTTTAGCATGGCTACAGGCGAGAAGGTATCCCGATAGTCAATGCCTTCACACTGACTATAACCTTTTGCTACGAGCCTAGCCTTGAATGTCTCCACATTCCCATATGCACCTATCTTTCTCTTGAAGATCCATTTTACACCCAATAGGTACAATACCTTTAGGTGGATCTACCAAGGTCCAGACCTGGTTTGAGTGCATCGAGTCAATTTCTGATCTCATTGCCTCTAACCATTTCTCAAAATCGATATCTGATATCGCCTCGTTATAGGTCTTGGGATCATCACCATGAACCCCATTTTTCATGAGAAACATTTCCTCTACATCCTCTTGTATTGTACCTAGGTACCTTTCAGGAGGATGGGAAACCCTAGTCGATCTACAAGGTGGAATAGGTTGCGTTAGGATTGGTTCTAATTGATTGGGTTCCTCAGGTTCTTTAGCTCATTGCTCTTGGGAGACATTCTCTTTGAGCTTAATTATTCTTCCGGTGCCACCATCTTGAATAAACTATTTTTTTAAAAAAATAGTATTTCGACTCACAATCACATTGTGGTCTTTCAGATATAAAAATAGTATCCTAATGACTCTTTAGGATATCCTATGAATCGAGCTTTAAAAGATATGAACTCTAACTTGTCCGTCTGCTGTCTCTTGACATGAGCCGGACAACCCCAAATTTTGAGATGATTCAGACTTGGCTTCTTACCATGCCATATCTCATACGGTGTGGTAGAATGATTTTAGAGGGAATCCTATTCAATACATAAATTGCTGTCATGAGATAATATCCCCAAAGAAAATCAGGGAGGTCCGTGAAGCTCATCATGGAACGGACCATATCTAATAGGGTCCGGTTTTTTCGTTCTGAAACCCCGTTTAGTTGAGGCATTCCAGGTGGAGTCCATTGTGAGACTATACCATTGTTCTTAAGATAGTCTAAGAATTTTCGACTAAGATATTCACCTCCTCGATCTGATCGAAGAACCTTAATGGGCTTTTCTGTTTATTTTTCTACCTCATGTCTGAATTCTTTGAACTTTTCAAAGGCTTCAGACTTATGTTTCATTAGAAACACATATCCGTACCGAGACATATCATCAGTAAAGATAATGAAGTAGACAAAGTTGCCTCTAGCCGGCACATCAAGTGGGCCGCACACATCCGTATGTACTAGGGCAAGTAGGTCTGTGGCCCTTTCCCCATGTCTCACAAAAGGAAGCTTGGTCATTTTGCCTTGAAGGCATGATTCACAAACTAGATATGACTCAAAAGTCAACGGACTCAGTAGCCCAGATTTTCTCAATTTGTTAACCCTGTCTTCCGCTATATGACCTAGCCTTAGGTGCCACAGATACTTATCATTTAGACTATCTCTAGGCCTTTTAATTCCTATGTCATTCACATTTTGCTCAATATTAAAAACAGATACATCAACATGTAACTGATGAGACCATTAATAACAAAACTATTTGCGACTTTATTATTTTCATAAAAAATATTACAATGGTCCTTATGAAAGCTAATCACATAGCCTTCTTGTGCTAAACATGAAACAGAAATCAAATTTTTGCTTGCTGTAAGCACATAATAATAGCCTCTTAAAACTAAATCTAATCCTAATGGTAATCGCAGAGGGTAGGTTCCCATGGCCACGGTAGCAACTCTTGCTCCATTTTCGATGCATAGGATCATCTCTCCATCCCTCAGCCTCCTGCTCTCCTCAAGACCCTGCATAAAAGTGCACAAATGAGCACTAGAACCAGAGTCAAGCACCCAACTGGATGCGGAAGAAACCATTGTTGGGAATAGTGTCCCAAAGCCAATCGTCAGCCTGTTGATGGTTGTGCTCCTTTTTGTATTAGTACATGAATTATAAATAAATAAAAGTTATTTTGGTATTTTTTCATCACAAATATTTCATCTTCTAATGAACTCCTGTGTTGTGGTGAAGTCCTTAGGACTATTTAGACTCGACAAAGGAGGATTTGTCGCTTAGTCCTTAAACATGTTCGCGACCAAATGATACGTTGTTACCAAGGATGACAACGTTTATCGAGCATAGGTCGTTGTGTGCCATATGGGTTGGTTGTCCTCATAACCAAAGAGTGTGGAGACACTGGTATGGCATACAGGTGAGATGTAATGGTACATCTGTACTGAACGTGACCAACTCCGGAGCTATTTCTGCTGTCAAGATTTGCTCCGATGGGATATGGGTATAAATGTCCCTCCGACCTGAGACCGCCATGGTGACTTGCAAGCAACTCACAGCACTTAGGCACTGGACTACCTGAATTTCTAATTCAATGACGGAAGGCTGCTGGGTGTAGTCAAGTACTTGACTTGTCGGTGCGTGTGTCAAGATGGGATTGACCACTCCAGTTTAGGAGCTGTGTACAGTCGTGTTTTAATTTAGCAAAACCTTGGTCAGGGTAGTCCTAGTGAGGAGTCACAGGACTAATTAAGTTGAGCACAATTCGGATGATCTCATCAGGGTTGACAGTTTAACCCTGAGTCATCCTAAACACAGGGGTCAAAAGGGATGAATTATACGGTAACCATATTCACATAGGTTCTGAATGTTGCGATTGCGATTATTCGACCTATCCGATCATCGGGTACCATTGCTAGATGGTCACTTCGATTAGTACAGAAATTGGTTCCTGTGCTACCGGCTTAGGTTCGAACCTGCGGGGTCACACACATTAGAGGTTCCTTTCTGATCTGATGGCTGATTATGAGTCTTATCTATCTGGGACTCTATGATTGAGAATTAGGATTCTCTAATCATGAGTTCCACATATTTTGGGTACCGGGGTCAAAATTTTGAATTTCAAATTTTGAATTTGAAATTTGAACTCTTTGATCAGGGTTTCATATCGATGGTCTCTGATGCCTGATTGCCCATCGGATTTGGACTCAATATTTATGAGAGGTTTAATTAATGATTTAATCACTAATTAACTCAATTTGATTGAGTAATTATTTTTAGATCAAGTCCAATTGAATTGGATTCAGTTTGGATTGACCCGATTAGGTTAAATGTTGACCTAATCGCTAAGGTGGTTTAGTCCCTGATTTGATCAGGGGTTAGGTTTAGTTAATTCCTGATTTGATTAGGATTTTATTGAGCCTAATTAAGCCTAATTATATTAGGTTTAATCTTGTTGCTCCTAGATTGATTTTGATGATTACAAAGCAGATTGAAGGGATACAAATAATTTTAAAATGAAAAAGTCCTTATGCTCTTCAAGGGCAAAATCATAATTTCACTAAAATCCTGATTTGATAGTACCATTTGGTAGAACAAATGATTTAAATCTATTGGTGAAAATTTCATTGTGTTTGGACTTATATTTTTGAAGTTATGAAGGTTTGAAGTGCATGAGTCGACTCATGAGTCAACTCATGGCACTGTGAGCTGATTGGCACGTAAAAATTCTCCTTGGCACGCTAGTTTTCTGGCTTGGCACGACCTGTGAGTCGACTCATGAGTCGACCCACAAGGCATGAGTCAACTCATGAGTCGACCCCTGCTAATTTGAGCCAAGAATTTCCAGAAAAGCATTCTTTGGTTTTTGCAACAGAGGTCGACTCATGAGTCGACCCCTGAAGCATGAGTCGACTCATGAGTCGACCCCTACGATGGAAAATGTCAGCAATGACTATTTTTTTGCCCGTTTTAATTTCCATTTAGGCTTTCTAAAAATCCTCTAACGGCTCTTTGTCTACCTAAATTATTTTCTCTTGCTTCTAATGCTACAAAATGCTTTAAATAGTGAAAGAAATTGCAGATTAAATAGCGGATCAAACGTGAAATCAAAAGAGACGAGGAGCAGAGAAAGAGAGAGAAGAATAGAAGAAAGGATCCAAAATTTGCAAGAAAAAGCCTGAGATCAACGAAAAATCCAAAAAGAAAAAGAGAGAGGATCCACAATATACCAGAGAGATTGTGAAAGAGAAAAGCAAGATCTTTCAAGGAGAGAATTCTTCACGCCTATTGTTTCAACCTTGATCTAGAGATCGTTCAAAGCTTTCAAGAGATCTTCAATCAACAATCAACCTCTTCTCAAGCATTCAAACGTTCATCCACTTTGAAAAATTCCAAAAAAGGGGTTCTTCATTTGAGTAAAGCTTTTATTGTTATATTCGCTCATTTAAAGGAGCTGTTATTGTATTAATTTGTGCTCTAAATTTTCTAACTCTTTGTGAGTTTTTGTTCTTGTTTTTGGAGGATTTCCAAAACAAGGAAAGGTTGATCCGAACCTGAAATCGGAGTATTTTGGGTTTACTTGTACTCGGGAAACAAGTGTTCTAGCTTGGGATGCTAGTGTCGGAGTTTTCGACGTTTTGTATTCAGGTTGAATACAAAGGATAGTGGATTGAAATTCCCAAGTAGGATCTTGGGGAGTGGATGTAGGTACAAGGTTAGCACCGAACCACTATAAATCCTTGTGTTTGTGGTGTGCTTTATCTCTTCACTTTATTTCTTTATTATATTCTTGCATTCCTGCCTTAGGTAATTAATATTGAATTAAAGTCTTTGTTTTGATCTTCATAAGTAATCTATTGGGCTTAAAATTTTTAGAAACCCAATTCACCCCCCCCCTCTTGGGTTGCATAGCTGGGCAACAAGTGGTATCAGAGCCGGTGCTCTAGCCCTTCTTTGATCTAATAATCAAAGAGCCAAAGATCTATGGCAACCCATGTTGGTACTTCTCTAGCCGAGGGGCAATCAACAAACCGACCTCCACTTTTCAATGGGTCTAATTACACCTATTGGAAAGCTCGGATGAAGATTTTCATACAAGCACTCGACTATGATATGTGGAGTATCATAGTGAATGGTCCTCACACACCCACCAAGATTATAGATGGTGAGGAGTCAACCAAACCCGAGAAAGAATGGGATGAGGTTGACAAGAAATTGGCACAATTAAATGCCAAAGCCATGAATGTTCTTTATTGTGCACTTGATGCAAGTGAATTTAATCGCATTTCTACTTGTGCATCTGCTAAAGAAATATGGAATAGGTTAGAAGTCACCCATGAGGGAACAAATCAAGTAAAAGAGTCTAAAATAAACATGCTTGTACATAAATATGAATTGTTCAAAATAGAGCATGATGAGTCCATAACTGCTATGTTTACTCATTTTACTGATATAATCAATGGTTTAAAGAGTCTTGAAAAATCTTATACTAACAGTGAACTTGTAAGAAAGATTCTCAGGTCACTGCCAAGAACTTGGGAAGCCAAGGTGACTACCATCCAAGAAGCAAAGGACTTGAACACTCTACCTCTAGAAGAGCTTCTTGGATCCTTGATGACTCATGAACTTAGCATGAAGCAACATCAAGAGGATGAAGTCAAAAAGAAAAGAACCGTTGCCCTCAAATCCACAACTTCGCCTGATTATGAAACGGATGACTCTGAAGATGAAGATTAGGATGAAGAGATGGCTCTCATCACCCGAAAATTTAAGAAGTTTCTAAGAAAAAGGAAACAGGGGATGAGAAAGAAATTCACAAAAGGGGAACAAAGCAAAGAAAAAGAGAAAGATCAACCCCCTATATGCTACGAGTGCAAGAAGCCAGGACATTTCAGATCCGAATGTCCACAATTGAAGAAAGGTCCAAAGAAGTTCAAAAAGAAGGCAATGATGGCGACCTGGAGTGCGAGTGATGACTCAAGCTCCGACGAGGAAACCTCAACAGAACAAGCCAATCTGTGCCTGATGGCACATGAAAATGAGGTAACTTCTGAATCCACTAGTGAATTTACTTTTGAAGAATTGCATGAAGCATTCTATGATTCAATTGATGAATTAAAGAAACTAGGGAAGAAAAACAAAGAGCTGAAATTGGAAAATCAGTCCTTAGTGAAACAAGCTGAAAATCTTTCAATTGAAAAATTCACCTTGATTCAAGAAAATCAAAACTTAAAGGATGAAATGAACAAGCTGAAATCTATAGTAGATAAGTTCACCTTAAGTTCAAACAAACTAAACATGATCCTTGAAAATCAGAAAGCTATATATGATAAGGCTGGACTTGGTTATAAACCCCTGAAGAAACAAAAATTTCTGAAGGATATTTATTCAAGTAACAAGTCTACAAATATTACTTGTTTTAAATGTAGAAGAATAGGACATAAATCATACACATGTCTTATTAACAAACATGCAAACACAAAGAAAATATGGGTTCCAAAAGGAACCATTCTGACTAACCTGAAAGGACCCAAGAAAGCTTGGGTACCTAAGACAGAAATGTGACCTTTGCTTGCAGGTGTGTCTAGCATCCCAAGAAGGAAACACGAAATGGTATCTTGACAGCGGATGCTCGAGACACATGACTGGTGATGAATCACAATTCATCACGCTTGATGCTAAGGATGGAGGGATGGCCACCTTTGGAGATAATGGCAAAGAAAAGATCATCGGGATAGGTAACATTGGTATCACTCCCTCCAAATATATTGAGAATGTTTTATTAGTTAAAGGTTTAAAGCATAACTTACTTAGCATTAGTCAATTCTGTGATAAAGGGTATAAAGTAAGTTTTGAATCATCTGTTTGCATTGTGACGAGTCCTATTAACGATGGCATTAAATTTATAGGACATAGGCATGGCAATGTTTATATGGTAGACTTGAATGATTTAGCTAAATTAGACATGCAATGCCTAGTTTCCTTAAGTGCTAAAATAAATGAGACTAGTTGGCTGTGGCATCGTAGACTTGCACACATTAGCATGCTTTCTCTCTCAAAATTAATTAAAAAGGATTTAGTTCTTGGTTTGCCAAAACTAAATTTTGAAAAGGATAGAATTTGTGATGCATGCCAATTAGGTAAACAAACTAGAGTATCATTTAAATCCAAAAATACTGTTTCAACTTCTAGACCTTTAGAGCTCTTACATATGGATTTATTTGGACCAACTAGAACCACTAGTCTAGGAGGAAAATGATATGGATTTGTAATAATTGATGATTACTCTCGTTTTACTTGGGTTTTCTTTTTAGCTCACAAAAATGAAACTTTTCAAATTTCACTAAATTTCATCGAAAAGTCACTAATGAAAAAGGGTTTTCAATTCAAAATATTAGAAGTGATCATGGAACAGAATTTGAAAATCATGACTTTGAAAATTTTTGTGATGAAAATGGAATTGGCCATAACTTCTCTGCTCCTAGGACACCCCAACAGAATGGAGTAGTAGAAAGGAAAAACAGAACCTTAGAAGAAATGGCCCGTACCATGCTTTGTGAAAGCAACCTTCCAAGATATTTTTGGGCAGAAGCTATTAACACAGCATGTTACATTTTAAATCATGCTTTAATTAGACAATTTTTAAAGAAAACCCCCTATGAACTTTGGAAAGGAAGAAAACCAAATATTGCATATTTTCATGTTTTTAGTTGCCGATGTTTTGTATTAAATAATGGCAAAGAAAAACTTGATAAATTTGATGCAAAATCAGATGAAGCAATCTTTCTAGGTTACTCCTTCACTAGTAAAGCATTTAGAGTGTTCAACAAAAGAACTTTAGTAGTTGAGGAGTCCATACATGTTGTCTTTGATGAATCTAACGATCTTCCTTCAAGGAAGAATGAGGGTGTTGATGATGCAGATCCACTAATAGAAGGTATGAAGGAGATCACTCTGAAAGACTCAGCAACTCCAGAAGACAAGGATCAAGAAGTCAAACAAAATGAGAAAGGTGAAGAAATTCAAGAACAACCTCAGGTACAAATGACTTACCCAAGGAATGGAGGTATGTTCACAACCACCCTAAGGAGTTAATAATTGGTGATCCTATGCATGGGGTAAAAACCCGTTCTTCACTTAGAGATGTACTTAATCATTGTGCATTTGTATCTCAACTTGAACCTAAAACTTTTGAAGAAGCTGAGAATGATCATAACTGGATTATTGCTATGCAAGAAGAACTTAATCAATTTGAAAGAAATAATGTTTGGACCTTAGTGAAAAGACCTAAAGATTATTCAATAATTGGTACAAAATGGGTCTTTAGAAACAAATTAGATGAGCATGAAAATGTAATTAGAAATAAAGCAAGACTGGTTGCTAAGGGATATAATCAAGAAGAAAGAATTGATTTTGATGAAACCTTTGCACCTGTTGCTAGATTAGAAGCCATTAGACTTCTACTTGCTTATGCTTGCTTTATGAAATTCAAACTATTTCAAATGGATGTTAAAATGCATTTTTAAATAGATATATTTCTGAAGAAGTATATGTAGAACAACCCCCTGGATTTGAAAATCATGCTTTTCCCAATCATGTCTTTAGATTAAATAAAGCTTTATATGGTCTAAAACAAGCACCTAGAGCATGGTATGAAAGGCTAAGCAAATTTCTACTAAATAATGGTTTCTCAAGAGGCAATGTAGATACAACCTTATTTATTAAAAGAAATCAAAATGATATGCTAATTATACAAATTTATGTTGATGACATAATTTTTGGTCTACTAATGAATCCCTTTGTCAAGACTTTGCTAAGCTTATGCAGGGAGAGTTCGAGATGAGCATGATGGGAGAACTCACCTTCTTCCTCGGACTCCAAATCAAACAATCAAAAGAGAGAATCTCCATCACCCAAAGCAAGTACACCAAGGAACTACTCAAAAGATTTGGAATGGAGAACTGCAAACCAATTGGCACACCAATGAGTCCCTCAAGTAAGCTTGACAAGGATGATGAAGGTAAAAGCGTAGACTTAAAATACTACAGAGGTATAATTGGCTTATTATTGTATTTAACTGCAAGTAGGCCTGATATCATGTTTAGTGTTTGCTTATGTGCAAGATATCAATCTAATCCTAAGGAATCTCATTTGAATGCTGTTAAAAGAATCCTTAGATACTTAAATGGTACACAAACTATAGGGTTATGGTACTCTAAGGACTCACAAATTAATTTGTTAGGATTTTCAGATGCTGATTTTGCTGGATGTAAATTAGATAGAAAAAGCACAAGTGGAACTTGCCAATTTCTTGGAGTAAACCTAATCTCATGGTTTAGCAAGAAACAAAATTCGGTGGCACTGTCTACGGCTGAGGCCGAATACATTGCAGTCGGAAGTTGTTGTGCTCAAATCTTGTGGATTTAGCAACAACTCGAAGATTTTGGAATCAAACTTAATGAAACACCAATAAAATGTGATAATACAAGTGCCATAAATCTATCTAAAAATCCAATACAACACTCAAGATCCAAACATATTGAAATAAGACATCATTTTATAAGAGAACATGTTCAAAACAAAAATATAATTCTTGAATATGTTTGCACTGAAAATCAATTAGCCGATATCTTTACAAAGGCCCTTAGTGAGGATAGATTCTGTGAAATTAGGAGAAATCTAGGAATTCTAGATCCATTTGCCTAAAATTTCTTAATTTTCAAAGAATTGATTAGAGCTCAATTTTCAACATCCATCCTGATCCCAAAAGCTCAGATTTTTCACTCTAAAAACTTATCATTGAGCAAAATTCCTTCTCCCAAAATTTCGAATTTTTCTGGAATTTATTTGCATTTTTCCTGAATTTCTGAACTTCATGAGTCGACTCCCATGAGTCGACTCAATGGCAAACTTGTAAATCCCACAAACTTCCCACGGGCTCATTGTTTTTAAACGGGAACCCTGTTTGTGAGATGACTCATCTTCTCATCGTCTTCCTTCCGAAAGCCATTCTTTCCAACTCTTTTTTGCTCCAAATCCAAGGATCAATTCTGAGGCAATTCTCCCTCCTACTCTCCACCAAAAATTGCCTCCTTGGAAAAGAGATTTCTCGTGCTTTCTCGCATTGCTCGGCGTGGGTGGAACGTGCCCTAGAACTTCACCGTTCATTCAAAATCTGCTTCTTTTCTCCTCCAAAATCTCTCTTTATTCTCTTGTGATCCCTCCTCCACTGAATTCAAGTCTCCTTGTCTGCTACTTTATTGGATATGGCTCCAAAGATGAAACTTCCCAAAGAAGAAAATCAATCCGAGAGTCTGAGGAAATTGTCCGAAAGAAAAGGCATGCTCAGTCTTCTAGTGTTTCCACTCCAATTTTAGTACCTGCTCAAGGTCCCTCTCAATCCTCAATAAGCCCCAGTGTAAATCCTCTTTCTGATAGAAAAGTAGAAACCGGGAAAAACATAGATTTTCGGTTCTTTGAGAAAGAAGGCTTTACTTTTGCTACCAAGATCAAAAATCAAGGATGGGAACTTTATTGCTCTCTTAAGGAAGTCACCTATGTTGATCTAGTTAGAGAGTTCTACCAGAACCTAAATTATGGAAACGGGTCAGTGACTTCAACTGTAAAGGGGATTGACATATGCTTGGATTCTAGGATATTGGGAGAAATACTTCAGTTGCCTAGTGAAGGATATTCATATATGGAACTCCCAATTAAAGAAGAAGGGATCAGAATTATCTTAGGAGAAGCTTTTTCAGGAAATTTAAACAAATTGGAAGCAAAGCTATTATCCATTGAGATGAGGGTCCTGCATCAGATAGTTTCAAAACTCTTCTTTTCTAGGAGTGGTAGACATGACTTACTGTCTGGCAGAGATGTATGTGTCATGTTTCATGTCATCACTCAGACCCCCCTAAACCTCCCCGCACTTATGATAGAGGCCATGAGAGAAACTTTGAACAGATCCAAGGCACACTTGCCTTATGGTATGGCTCTTACTAGAGTATTCAGGAGGTTTGGAGTTAGCTGTGAGGGGGAGACACCTACCAAGCTCTCACATGTGGACACTTTCAACCAACACAGCCTGCACCGAATGGGAATTACAAAGACTGTTGGTGGTTGGATCAAGGGCTCTGAAGAAAGTGCTGAGGAGAGAGCTGAGGAAAGAGCTGAAGACAGAACTGAAGGCAGAGTAGAAGAAGAAGGTCCATCTTCTCCTGTACATGATTTCAGGGCAGCTTCACCAGATACCCAGTTCATTCCTGATATTGAGGCTGGCCCTTCTGAGTTTACTAGGATGCCCACACCAGTGTATCAGCCAGAGAGCAGAGCACCTCATTCAGAGTTCAGACTGGCTGATGATCAGATCGAGCATATTTCACAGTGTGTGGCTTCTTTGCTGTCTAGCCAGTGGAGTAGTACTTCTTTTGCACCTGGAGCTACCTCTTCTGATCAGACCATTACTCCCCACATCTCCACAGTATTTTAGATGATTTCAGATCAGTCCGTCAGGATACAGCAGCTTGAGGACACAGTCTGGAGACTGACTGGCAGAGTTCTTGACTTGCAGGGGCAAGTCCTTGCATTGGCCCATCCCCAGCCACAGGAGTCTACTATTGAGGTCACAGACCTCACTGCAGAGGCTGGCAGGCTCAGAGGAGCTCTAGAAGGTGGATATGAGCTACTGAGGAAAGAGATCCGAGGATCGAGTGAGCATGCTACCACCCAGTTCACTGCTCTACTTCAATCTGTTTCCAGAGCACTGAACGTACTTGATTCTATTAGACTCACCCTTTCTGTTCAGTCCCTAGCATCTCAGCGTTCTCAGCCACCCAGTTCATCTCGCTCTCCTACTCGTGGCAGAGGCAGACGGGGTAGAGGACGCACTTCTGATCCATCATCTCCTCACCCTATATCTGATGACTCCGATCATTGACTTATCTTGATCTTTACTAGGTCCTAGGAGTTAGTATCTTGTTCTAGGATCTATACCTCGGGGCCATGTATTGACAATTAGCTGGTTGAATTTTATTTTTAAGAACTATGTATTGAAATAATTATGATATTAATGGAATCATCTTTTACCTATATTTCTACCTCTCTGTAATGATCATATTTTGGTTATATATTTTCTTCTTGTTGAAATATTGTCTTCTCCTTGTTGTTGTTTGCTGTTGATAATTGCTATATTAAGGGGGAGCAAACATCTGTAAAAAAAAAAAAACTCTAAAGAGGAAGAAATTAAAGAATATTTAGAAAAAGAAAAGGAAGAGTTAACTATGTTTGATGATGTCAAAAAGGGAGAGAAATTAAACAAAAACAAAAATTGAAATTAGACAAAAAGCAAAACCCTAAATTATGAGAAAAAAAAAGGGAAAAATTAAACAAAAACAAAGATTGGAGAGATTAAAATAAATATTGGAGAGATTAAAACAAATATTGGAGAAATTAAACAAAAACAAGGATTGAAAGATTAAACAAAACTTTGAGAAATTTGGTATCGAAATTTGGTATCAGACAGAACTTAAACAAAAAGTCATCCATCAAAAGCAAAATCATAAGTACAATGCAAATAAATATTTTTTTTATGCTCTGATATATTTCAAAATTCAAACTTGCTCTGATACATCTTTTGAAATTTTATTCACCTTGATACATCTTAAGAAATTTGTTTTACTCTGATACACCCTACAATTTCTTTTAACTTGCTCTGATACATGATAAAATTTAATCCGATACAGTGTGAAGGTTTCTCTGATAAATTATAAATTTGATCTGATACAGTGAGAAAGTTTCTCTGATATATATTTTTTTTTTGCTCTGATACAGTGTGAAATTTTCTCTGACATTTGCTCTGATACAGTGTGAAATTTTCTCTGACATTTGCTCTAATACACTGTGAAATTTTCTCTGATATATTATAAAATTTTCTTGCTCCGATACATTATAAAATCTTTTCTGATATCATTGTAAAAATTATTTTTCTTGCTCTGATACATTGCAAAAGTTATTTATCTTCTCTTGCTCTGAATGATCTAATACCCTTTTCAAATCTTTAAGAAAATGGACAAACTATTTTTGCATTTATATTACATGCTAAAAGAATCATACTCTTTTCAAGCATATACACCTATAATGGATTCTTTTGAAATTAATGCATTAACATAAGTATTTTTGTTCAAATGTTTTGTCATCATCAAAAAGGGAGAGATTGTTGCTCCTAGATTGATTTTGATGATTACAAAGTAGATTGAAGGGATACAAATAATTTTAAAATGAAAAAGTCCTTATGCTCTTCAAAGGCAAAATCATAATTTCACTAAAATCTGATTTGATAGTACCATTTGATAGAATAAATGATTTGAAATCTATTGGTGAAAATTTCATTTGTTTGGACTTATATTTTTGAAGTTATGAAGGTTTGAAGTGCATGAGTCGACTCATGAGTCAACTCATGGCACTGTGAGCTGATTGGCACGCAAAAATTCTCCTTAGCACGCTAGTTTTCTGGCTTGGCACGACCTGTGAGTCGACTCATGAGTCGACCCACAAGGCATGAGTCGACTCATGAGTCGACCCCTGCTAATTTGAGCCAAGAATTTCCAGAAAAGCATTCTCTGGTTTTTGCAACAGAGGTCGACTCATGAGTCGACCCCTGAAGCATGAGTCGACTCATGAGTCGACCCCTGCGACGGGAAATATCAGCAACGGCTATTTTTTTGCCCATTTTAATTGCCATTTATGCTTCCTAAAAATCCTCTAACGGCTCTTTATCTACCTAAATTATTTTCTCTTGCTTCTAATGCTACAAAATGCTTTAAATGGTGAAAGAAATTGCAGATTAAATAGCGGATCAAACGTGAAATCAAAAGAGACGAGGAGCAGAGAAAGAGAGAGAAGAATAGAAGAAAGGATCCGAAATTTGCAAGAAAAAGCCTGAGATCAACGAAAAATCCAAAAAGAAAAAGAGAGAGGATCCACAATATACCAGAGAGATTGTGAAAGAGAAAAGCAAGATCTTTCAAGGAGAGAATTCTTCACGCCTATTGTTTCAACCTTGATCTAGAGATCGTTCAAAGCTTTCAAGAGATCTTCAATCAACAATCAACCTCTTCTCAAGCATTCAAGCGTTCATCCACTTTGAGAAATTTCGAAAAAGGGGTTCTTCATTTGAGTAAAGCTTTTATTGTTATATTCGCTCATTTAAAGGAGCTGTATTGTATTAATTTGTGCTCTAAATTTTCTAACTCTTTGTGAGTTTTTGTTCTTGTTTTTGGAGGATTTCCAAAACAAGGAAAGGTTGATCCGAACCTGAAATCGAAGTGTTTTGGGTTTACTTGTACCCGGGAAACAAGTGTTCTAGCTTGGGATAGCTAGTGTCGGAGTTTCCGACGTTTTGTATTCAGGTTGAATACAAAGGATAGTGGATTGAAATTCCCAAGTAGGATCTTGGGGAGTGGATGTAGGTGCAAGGTTAGCACCGAACCACTATAAATCCTTGTGTTTGTGGTGTGCTTTATCTCTTCACTTTATTTCTTTATTATATTCTTGCATTCCTGCCTTAGGTAATTAATATTGAATTAAAGTCTTTGTTTTGATCTTCATAAGTAATCTGTTGGGCTTAAAATTTTTAGAAACCCAATTCACCCCCCCCTCTTGGGTTGCATAGCTGGGCAACAAATCTGGTCTAATTATGCTTAACCTATTTTAAACTAGGTTGGCTCAATTTGAATCAAACCACCTTGTTTTAAATTCTCTGCGACACCCAACTTCCTTGCACCCATTTGAATTCACGAGAAGAAACTTCTCATGAAATTTTTCTCACGCAAAACCCTTCCCCACGCCCTCATTTGTGTGCCATATGGATGGATAAAATAATTAGTTAGCCATTCAAATTCAAAGCATGTTTGAATTTGAATGGATAACTTATCACTAGCCCTTTCATCCTTATCCATTTTGTGCGTCATATTACTTACACGAGAAAAGGTTTCTCATGAAACATTTTTCACGTACAAAGAGCCACGCCCCTTCTCTTCTCACGTCCAAAAGGATAGGGATAAGTTGGTTTTCGTTTGAATTCAAATTTGATTTGAATTCAAATGTGTAACCTCTTGTTTTTATCCTCTCACGCGGATAAGACACGTTCGATGTTGTTTTAAAAAGAGGAGAAAAGTGGGATGTGCGTAGAAATTTTAGGAGAGAAACTTTGGGGCGTGAGGAAGGTTTTGCACAAGGTGAAGGTCCAAAACTTTCGAGAGAAAAAGAAAGAAAAGAGAGAAAATTGGGCGCAGGGTTTTTGGTGTGTACCCTAGGGTTTCTACCTAGGGTTCGGGAAGTGAGATTGGTGTGCCACGAGTGTCGTGAGTCCACCAAATTTCAGAGAGAGATCCATCAACCTCTCAAGCACCTGTGTAGATGATCCAGAGCATCCAAGAAGTCGGCACACATCGATCGAAGGAGTTCGATCAACATCTGCCATCAAAAGGGTGAAATCACGAACTAGCATTCGTGAGGAGCTGATCAGACGGGAGCTTCATGTGGATGATCCACAGAGGCCAAACATTTGTGTGGCTGTGATGTGATGATCAGAGCCCCCCGATGGTGATCAGATTACAGTGATCGACTACCCACAAAAGGTGATGTGTTCTGAACACAGTACTGTAAAACGTTTACTGATTCAAATTTGAATTTCAAATTTAAATGCATGCTGTTGTATCATATTTAGATCCTAGTGTAGGGTTAATTAGTATTAATTAATGAGATTAATTAATAATTCCACTGTAAAATAGTAATTTTGAAAAAGTTTTAAAATTATCATTTTGCCCCTGCACTAAATTTTCGACGAAATGGTATCAGAGCAGGTTCTAGAATATGATATACATATGCATGCGTAGATTAAGGTGTAATCTATAAGTTTAAATTTGAAATTTAAAATTCAAAATTCAAAATTCAAAAAGATTTGAAATTTGAAATTTGGTTGAAATCTCAAATTTAAAATTTGAAATTTAAAATTTGAAATTTGAAATTTGAAATTCAAAATTCAAAATTTGAAATTTGAAATTTGGTTGAAATCTCAAATTTGAAATTTGAATTTTGAAATTCGAAATTTGAAATTTAAAATTCAAAATTTAAAATTTAAAATTTAAAGATTGGAAATTCGAAATTTGAAATTTGGTTGAAATCTCAAATTTGAAATTTAAAATTTAAAATTTGAAATTTGAAATTCAAAATTTAAATTTTGAAATTGGTATATTTAGATATACTTGATCCAAGTAGCAAGTAATCTAATTGGGTTGGTTGCCATGGCCGTCCGGTCATAGGAGAAAAGTAGGGTTTAAAGGCCCTCTCTTCCCATTCGATGGGGTCTCCTATGGCGGTAGGGGTGCCGATGCAATTATATCCCATGCCGATGAAGCAGCGAAAGGACTTAATTAAGAAATTTATCATGAATGTGTTAGATTAGATCTAAAAGAAAATTTATGATTTATTTTGAGTTATTTTCTGTTATGAAATGAGCAATAGAATTGCTGTTTATGAAATGTGCTGACCCGTTTGTGAAATGAGTTAACATATTTGGTGAACAGAAAATAAAATCTTTCAAATTTGAAAATTATTTTCAAAATGCCAAACCCTGACCCATCAGCCCAAGTACTTAATTAAAAGAATTAAGTGTTGTCTAGTAGGTCTAGAATTGTGAATTAAGACCTAAGACAATTGCATAAACTTGTGGGTCAATGGGTTAGATGAATTAGGTCCATAATTGGGTTAGACCTAAGGTTAGTTTAAAAAATGGACTAAATGGAGTAATTGGTCAAATCTAATCAAAAGTTGAATTAGATTAGGTCAAGGATACTCTAGACTCAACTTCAATAGTTGTAGTTGAAAGGATCCATGTCTTTAACTAGACCAAGATGGACTTAATTCATGGCTACGTGGTGGAGCCCTATTTGCTAAGTTGATCAAAATTAAAACTAATGAACCGGTTGGTGTCTAAGGTAAGTTTGGTAGTTTTGACCAGTGGTTCTTAAGCGGGAGCTACTCGCATTGATTCGATCATTGACGAGTTAATGGCAAATCCCCACCACTGATCTCACTTACCTGGCCAATCTGGTAAGTTAGATTTTGATTAGATTACTTGGTGATTAGAGCTCACCCATGTCATTAGGTAAATCAGTGTGACTGATTTAGGTGCTCCTAATGCCAGCTTTAATTAAATCTTTTTTAATCTGACTTGGTGAAGTCAGTGGGAGGATTGAAATTGGCTGGATGATTTCTTCTCTACTATTCTTTAATAAAATCTTCAAAATTATTAGGTCCCTAAAATGATTAAGTTATAATGATAACTAAGTCATAGCCTCCCATTAAGTGAGTGATAATGAGTCCATTAGTTCAATGATCATTGGAGGCCCAAAGGCCTGGTGCTCATTGGCTAATGGAATTATTATTCATAATATGATAATTTGATTGAGTCTTTCTGATGGTGGTTAGGTTGGCCGGCCAAAGTCGGGCCTGATCATTTATTGGTCCGATTCACTAAATTAAGTCATGTTAATGGTTGGACCTAACCAGATCTTTTCAGTGGAGGCCAAAGCCTACTGATTAGGTTCTGAGGCAAAATCAATTACTAGAAGTTGTTTAGAGAAACAACTGGTTAAGAACCTACCCATAGATGCACATGAGTTGACCAACCAAAGTTGGGCTTGTGTGTAGTCTGTGTGGATTCTAGTACCCATTAAGGAATTAAAGTAATTCCTCGAATTGGAGGATGAGCCTACCAGTTCGTAAAAATATTGGAAAAAACTTTAGACTAAAATCCAAGTCTTTAGTATTAATTTATGTACTAATAGAGGTCTCATTTTCCTTTAAGCAGCTATGGCCACTACCCTGTCGCTCCGGTCATTATTAGATAATGACAAGCTCATGGGACCCAATTTCGATAGCTGGTATCAAAAATTGAAAATCGTCCTTGAGCATGAGCGGATCCTTTATGTAGTAATGGATCCAGCACCTGAGGAGCCAGCTTCGAATGCTAGTAAGGCGATCCGAGACACTTACTTGAAGTGGCTCAATGACCGCACCACCGTTCGATGTATTATGCTGGCAGCAATGAATGACGAGTTCAGCCGAAGGTTTGAGAATGCCCAGCCACAGGAGATGCTTCAAATATTGAACGACTCCTTTGGCACGCCTGACGATGTTGAAAGGCACAAAACTAGTTGTGCCATTTTCAATGCTCGGATGAGGGATGGGGCCTCAGTCACTGATCATGTACTGTACATGATCGGGATGATTGAGCGCCTAAGCAAATTGGGCTTTCCTCTGCACGAGCAGCTCGGTAAGGATGCGATCCTTAATTCCTTGCCCAAGTCCTTCCTCCCATTCCTTACACATTTTTGAATGACAAAGCCTACAGTAAACTACCACGGATTGTTGGGGTTGCTGCAGAACTTTGAGAAGGATCACCAACTCCATAAGGAGTCGGTGAATGTAGTGGGAGGGTCTTCTTCTCGTCGTCAACCCTTTGGGAAGGGGAAGAAGAACAAGAAGAAGAAAAATAAGGTGCAATCTCATGCTGGGACAGTAGCACGGGGTCAGACCAAGAAGTGCAAGCACGACCAGAGCCAGGCGGAGTGCTTCTTTTGCAAGAAGTACGGACATTGAAAGAGGAACTGTCCTCAATACATTGCCTCCCTGGATCCGAACAGGCCAAAGAAGAAGCAAGGTAATTATATGATAACTCCTTGCAACTTTTCGATTTGTGATACTACTGCCTGGGTATTGGATACCGAAAGCCCTTATCATATTTGTAATTCGATGCAGGGTCTACAGGTCAGTAGGAGATTTGATGAAGGCGAGAGGTTCCTGAATGTTGGAGATGGAAGCAAAGTTCCAGTTCTAGCTTTAGGAATCATGAGTCTTGTAATCAATTCTCGTAATGTAATTCTGAGTGATTGTCACTATTGTCCAAGTTTTTTATTAAATATTATTTCTGTAGGCCTTTTGGCCATGTACGGTTATGATTTTTTAATAAAAAAAAATATTTACAATATCATTTTGAATGGTGTTACAATATTTGTTAGATAATTAAATAATGGAATTTACTTACTATCACAGCCTGTTAATGTGGTTCAAAAATTCGGTAAATGCTCTAGAATAGATAATGTGTCAGAAGTCTACCTTTGGCACTGTAGGCTAGGTCATATCAATAAGAACAGGATAAACAGGTTGGCTCAAGAAGGAATTCTTGAAGTTAGTGATTGTGAATCACTTCCAACCTATGAGTCCTGTCTTCTTGGGAAGATGACCAAGTCACCTTTTACTTGAAAAGGTGAGCGAGCCAGTGAACTCTTAGGTCTGGTACATTCTGATGCATGTGGACCCATGAGCTCAAGTGCAAGAGGTGAATTTTTCTACTTCATAACCTTCACAGACGACCTATCTAGGTATGGGTATGTCTATTTAATGAAGCATAAGTCAGAATCATTTGAAATGTTCAAACTATTCCGAAATGAGGTAGGCAAACAAACTGGGAAGTGTATTAAAACTCTTCGATCTGATCGAGGAGGTGAATACCTTTCCAATGAGTTTCTGACGTATCTAGGGGAGAATGGGATTCTCTCTCAGTGGACTCCTCCTGGAACACCACAGCATAATGGTGTGTCTGAAAGGAGGAATCGGACCCTGTTAGACATGGTTCGATCCATGATGGGGTTTGCTGGTCTGTCGATCTCCCTCTGGGGATATGCGCTCGAATCGGCTTGTTACCTTCTAAATAGAGTTCCGAGTAAGTCTGTAGCCAAAACGTCATATGAGATATGGATAGGACGTAAGCCAGTACTCTCGCACCTTAGGGTTTGGGGGTGTCCGGCTTATGTTAAACGTTTAATTACAGACAAGCTTGGACCTAGGTCTAACAAGTGTAATTTTATAGGGTACCCAAAAGAGACCAAAGGGTATTATTTCTACCTTGCTGATGAGCAAAAGGTGTTTGTCAGCCTTAAGGCAATCTTTTTAGAAAAGGAGTTTCTTAGTGAAGGAACTGTTGCCTCTAAAGTCGAACTTGACGAAGTTCGATAGGTGGAAAAACCGACACATATTACTGAACCTGAACCGGATTTGATTAGATCAGATCTGGAGCCCATTGATTATGCACCCTTAAGGCGGTCTGGTAGAGTACCACATCAACCGGACAGATACTATGGTTTCTTGGTCCGGGATGGTGATCTTGTCGAACTTGATGAAAATGATGAGGATCCGATCACCTACATGGATGCAATGCAGAGACCTGACTCTGAGAAATGGCTAGAGGCCATGAAATCCGAAATGGAGTCCATGAAGGTCAACGATGTGTGGACATTGGTTGACCCACCCGAAGGAGTAAAACCCATAGGGTGTAAGTGGGTCTTCAAAAGGAAGAGGGGCGCAGACGGAAAGGTGGAGACCTATAAAGCCCGTCTGGTTGCCAAGGGATATCGTCAACGTTATGGTATAGACTATGACGAGATATTTTCTCCTGTGGCAATGCTCAAATCCATTCGGATTATGCTTGCGATAGCTACCCATCTGGACTATGAAATCTGGCAGATGGATGTGAAGACAGCTTTCCTAAACGGAGAGCTGGACGAAGAGGTGTATATGATACAACCTGAAGGGTTCACATCCACAGATGAGTCTAAGGTGTGCAAGCTACAGAGGTCCATTTATGGACTTAAGCAGGCATCTCGGAGTTGGAACATACGTTTTGATAGGATGATCAAAACGTATGGCTTCGTTAAGAACGGAGAAGAGCCCTGCATTTATAAGTGGGCTAATGGTCCAGTAGTAGTATTTCTTGTATTGTATGTGGATGACATTCTCTTAATCAAAAATGATGTCTCTGCATTACAGGGAATAAAGATTTGGCTATCGTCACAATTCTCCATGAAGGATCTAGGAGAAGCTTCCTACATCCTAGGGATGAGGATCTATAGGGATAGATCCAAAAAGTTGCTTGACTTATCCCAGTCCACATACATTGATACTATGCTGAAAAGGTTCAGCATGAAAATTTCCAAGAAAGGCTATCTACCGATAGGCCATGGAATTTCTCTCTCGAAGAGGGATTGTCCGACAACACCTCAAGAGAGAGAGCGTATGGGTAGGATTCCATATGCTTCGGCAGTGGGATCTATCATGTACGCCATGATATGTACATGACCAGATGTGGCATACTCACTAGGGGTAGTGAGTAGATACCAATCTGATCCAGGAGAGAATCACTGGAAGGTTGTTAAAACCATCCTGAAGTATTTAAGAAATACTAAGGACCAGTGGCTTATATATGGTGAATCGGACTTGAGACTTATAGGGTTTACAGACTCTAGTTTCCAGTCTGATCGCGATGATAGCAACAGTGTGTCAGGATTTATTTTACCCTTAATGGTGGGGCTGTCTGCTGGAAGAGTTTCAAGCAGCACACTGTGGCTGATTCAGTATGCGAGGCGGAGTATATTGCTGTATCAGATGCTGCCAAAGAAGCGGTGTGGCTGAGGAAATTCATCATCGAGCTCGGAGTAGCACCCTCCCTTGTTGGTCCAGTTTTGCTCTACTGCGACAGCTCTGGAGCCATTGCTCAGGCGAAGGAACCAAAGGCACACCAGCGGACAAAGCATATTCTGCGCCGCTACCATCTCATCTGGTAGATCGTGGATCGAGGTAACGTCAACCTTCAAAAGATCGACGGAAAGGAGAACCTGACCGACCCATTCACTAAAGCCATTGCGGTGAAGGAGTTCAACGACTACAAGTCGAAGATGGGTATTAGATACTGCACCGATAGGCTTTAGGCCAAGTGAGAGATTGTTTGGAATAGTGTCCCAAAGCCAATCGTCAACCTGTTGATAGTTGTGCTCCTTTTTGTATTAGTACATGAATTATAAATAAATAAAAGTTATTTTGATATTTTTTCATCACAAATGTTTCATCTTCTAATGAACTCCTGTGTTGTGGTGAAGTCCTTAGGACTATTTAGACTCGACAAAGGAGGATTTGTCGCTTAGTCCTTAAACATATTCGCGACCAAATGATACGTTGTTACCAAGGACGACAATGTTTATCGAGCATAGATCGTTGTGTGCCATATGGGTTGGTTGTCCTCATAACCAAAGAGTGTGGAGACACTGGTATGGCATACAGGTGAGATGTAATGGTACATCTGCACTGAACGTGACCAACTCCGGAGCTATTTCTGCTGTCAAGATTTGCTCCGATGGGATATGGGTATAAATGTCCCTCTGACCTGAGACCGCCACGGTGACTTGCAAGCAACTCACTACACTTAGGCACTGGACTACCTGAATTTCTAATTCAATGACGGAAGGCTGCTGGGTGTAGTCAAGTACTTGACTTGTCGGTGCGTGTGTCAAGATGGGATTGACCACTCCAGTTTAGGAGCTGTGTACAGTCGTGTTTCAATTTAGCAAAACCTTGGCTAGGGTAGTCCTAGTGAGGAGTCACAGGACTAATTGAGTTGAGCACGATTCGGATGATCTCATCAGGGTTGACAGTTTAACCCTGAGTCATCCTAAACACAGGGGTCAAAAGGGATGAATTATACGGTAACCATATTCACGTAGGTTCTGAATGTTGCGATTGCGATTATTCGACCTATCCGGTCGTCGGGTACCATTGCTAGATGGTCACTTCGATTAGTACAGAAATTGGTTCCTGTGCTACCGGCTTAGGTTCGAACCTGCGGGGTCACACACATTAGAGGTTCCTTTCTGATCTGATGGCTGATTATGAGTCTTATCTATCTGGGACTCTATGATTAAGAATTAGGAATCTCTAATCATGAGTTTCACACATTTTGGGTATCGGGGTCAAAATTTTGAATTTCAAATTTTGAATTTGAAATTTGAACTCT
Organism: Elaeis guineensis; assembly: GCF_000442705.2. Classification (NCBI taxonomy): domain Eukaryota; kingdom Viridiplantae; phylum Streptophyta; class Magnoliopsida; order Arecales; family Arecaceae; genus Elaeis; species Elaeis guineensis. The sequence goes on from NC_026000.2 coordinate 92,972,196, forward strand.
TTGATCAGGGTTTCATATCGATGGTCTTTGATGCCTGATTGCCCATCGAATTTGGACTCAATATTTATGAGAGATTTAATTAGTAATTTAATCACTAATTAACTCAATTTGATTGAGTAATTATTTTTGGATCAAGTCCAATTGAATTGGATTCAGTTTGGATTGACCCGATTAGGTTAAATGTTGACCTAATCGCTAAGGTGGTTTAGTCCCTGATTTGATCAGGGGTTAGGTTTAGTTAATTCCTGATTTGATTAGGATTTTATTGAGCCTAATTAAGTCTAATTATGTTGGGTTTAATCTGGTCTAATTGTGCTTAACCTATTTTAAACTAAGTTGGCTCAATTTGAATCAAACCACCTTGTTTTAAATTCCCTGCGACACCCAACTTCCTTGCACCCATTTGAATTCACGAGAAGAAACTTCTCGTGAAATTTTTCTCACGAAAAACCCTTCCCCATGCCCTCATTTGTGTACCATATGGATGGATAAAATAATTAGTTAGCCTTTCAAATTCAAAGCATGTTTGAATTTGAATGGATAACTTATCACTAGCCCTTTCATCCTTACCCATTTTGTGCGCCACATTACTTACACGAGAAAAGGTTTCTCATGAAACATTTTCCATGCACAAAGATCCATGCCCCTTCTCTTCTCACATCCAAAAGGATAGGGATAAGTTGGTTTTTGTTTGAATTCAAATTTGATTTGAATTCAAATGTGTAACCTCTTATTTTTATCCTCTCACACGGATAAGACACGTTCGACGTTGTTTTAAAAAGAGGAGAAAGGTGGGACGTGCATAGAAATTTTAGGAGAGAAACTTTGGGGCATGAGGAAGGCTTCTGCGTAAGGTGAAGGTCCAAAACCTTCCGAGAGAAAAAGAAAGAAAAGAGAGAAAATTGGGCGCAGGGTTTTTGGTGTGTACCCTAGGGTTTCTACCTAGGGTTCGGGAAGTGAGATTGGTGTGCCACGAGTGTCGTGAGTCCACCAAATTTCAGGAAGAGATCCATCAGCCTCTCAAGCACCTGTGCAAATGATTTGGAGCATTCAAGAAGTCAGCACACATTGATCGAAGGAGTTCGATCAACATCTACCATCAAAAGGGTGAAATCATGAACTAGCATTCGTGAGGAGCTGATCAGACGGGAGCTTCGTGTGGACGATCCACAGAGGCCAGATATTTGTGTGGCTGTGATGTGATGATCAGAGCCCCCCGATGGTGATCAGATTGCGGTGATCGACTACCCACTAAAGGTGATGTGTTCTGAACACAGTACTGTAAAACGTTTACTGATTCAAATTTGAATTTCAAATTTAAATGCATGCTGTTGTATCATATTTAGATCCTAGTGTAGGGTTAATTAGTATTAATTAATGAGATTAATTAATAATTCCACTGTAAAATAGTAATTTTGAAAAATTTTAAAATTACCATTTTGCCCCTGCACTAAATTTTCACTTCAACCATAAGATTAGATTTGATAATGAGCATACCTCCAGAAGGACCATCCTTCTTGTTCTTCAGGGTGGCCAGGTACTGAGGATAGTTTCGCTTCCTCTTCTTCCTATCCACCTTCTGCTTCTTCGCAGACTTCTTTTTCTTTCCAAAAGATTTTCTCTTGGAAGAAGTCCACTCCACAGTAAGAACTGAGCCTTTTGAATCTTTCATTGAAAGCTCAGCCATAACCAGCATATTCATTAACTTGGCCAAGGTACATTGCATCTTATGCATATGAAAGTTCATGATGAACTGACCATATGCATCGGACAAGGACTGAAAGATCACATCAATCTGAAAATTCTTGTCTAAGATGATACGAGCTTCTCAAGCTCCTCAAGATTTTTGATCATTGTCAAACAATGATCTTGGACTGACTGCCCATCACGCATCTTGGCCTTAAAAAGTCTTTGACAGACTTGATACTTGGCTGCGCGACTCTGTTCACCAAACAACTCTTGTAGGTGAGCCAACATTTGGTGGGTAGTTAAAATTTTTCATGTTGGCACTGCAAGTCATCAGACATTGCACCCAACATGTAGTACCTGGCTTTGTTATCATCGTTCATCCACTTTTCCAGAGACGCTCTCTGTTCAGCAGTCGGACGTGCTGGCATGACAGATGAGTCCTGGTCCAAGACATGAGTCAATTTTTTGGAACCCAAAATAATTCTGTAGTTTCTCAACCAGTCCTTAAAATTTGGTCCAGTCAGTCTATGAGTGTCTAGAATTTTGGTCAGGGGGTTTGAGGCAGACATGTTTCCTGTAGAGAGTCGAAAGTTTCTAGTTAGATTTTGTAATCAGACTCAACCAATTTGTTTAGGATTTTTATTTTTAAACAAATTAAGCTCCCACTATTTTCTTAAATCCCTACACTCCCTTAGTAGAGATGTGAAAATCTCCGTGATTAGTGATTTCTAGTGGGTGGTGCGGTCTTACCGACTGGCTCATCACCTCACCTAACAGTTATTGGTGATGGGTCAACCGATGAGTGGACAACTCTTATCCAATGATTTTCTAATCATGGTGCACCCAAAACTTGATCTCTAATTCATGAAGCTCACTGTATCCGGGATATTGCTCCAATCCTTAGTTAAGCCAAACCCACCATTTGCACGAACTAGATTCCTGATTGGGTCCCTCACCGTATCCGAAATATTGAGCCCAACCCATCCTCTAATCCGTAGCATCCAATGCCTAATGGACATGGTTGTGTCTTTCTGGTGCAACTGAGCCACCGTAACCAGCCGAGAACAATCAACCCTGGGAAGGGCCCGCACATCCACAATGGTGGAAGACCTAGACTTAATATTTTCTTAGGAAGATTTGATTTAGATCTCTTTAAACTTGACTTGATATAGTCATAATAATTATGACTAAGCTAGTGGCGTGGGTTAGCTCGAATTGTTAGCCACCTCAAATCAGAACTGGATCGACACATATGGCCAGGTAAGTGAGATTGGTGGAAGGGATATGTCATTAACTCGACAAGAATGCATTCGAGTCGAGTAGCTCCCAATTAAAAATCAATCGATCGCATCTGCCGAACTTACCTTAGACACCAAATTGTCGAACCAGAACTAATTGGGTTAGCCTACAATCCAGACTCTAACCTCAGAGCCAAATTAGGTCTTAACATGATCGAGTAACATCTAAATGTGATTCGACCTTGACCCAGACTTAATCCTATTAGGCTGGTCAATTATTAGCTTTCATGATCCCACCTAACCAACTCTTGATTCAGTTTGATCAATCGCTAGACCTAATTGAGCTACCCAAGCCCGAACCCAATCTTATGAAAATATCTTAGATCTGAAATTCTCAATTTTAGACCTAATATAATTTCATAAACTTAATACATTAATTAAGTTTGGGTTCATAAACAAAGCATGTATAATAAATCCTAGGGTTTTAGGATCTAGGGTTTTGCAGAAAAGTAAGTTTTGATTTCTGATTAAGGATGAACGCGCGGCACCCCTACACGTCATATGAACGTCCCATTGAATGGGAGGAGAGGGTCTTTAAACCCTACTTTGTTCTTATGATCGGACGGCCATGAGGAACACCTTAACTAGAAATATAAATTTAACTACAAAACTAGTTAGATCTAAATTAACATATCACATATACAATTTAAGATCTAACTCATACATGCTTTGCATACATCTCATGTATTAAAAATTAATCTAATTAACATGCTTTCATATCTGATACATCATATGTAATATCTAAAAAATAAGATTTAAATTAAACTATTCAAAATTAAATTTATTCTAGACAAGTTACTAGATCAGTTCTACAACTAGTCTAGGCATATAACAGATTAATTTTATGAAAAAATTAAAATTTTATTTTCTATTTTCTAATCTAATCATAACACTTATAACATAAGAAAAATAAAAAATAAATTAGATTTAATTCATATTTTAATCTCATTAAAATATAAAACTTAAGACTATTCATGGATTCAACTAATCCTAGTCTAGTCATGCATCTCATGCATGTTAGATCATCTTAGATTTAATTTTAAATATTTTAATTTTAGATCTTATCATATCTGATATAATATCTGAAATTTTTTAATATCAGATAAATTAAAATTAAAATTAGATCTAAATTAGATCTGAAATAAAGCCAACAACATGGCTCTGATACCACTTGAAAGGAAAAATCGCCTTTTTCCTGTGTAGGATCTTCCAGATTTCATCAAATCTGGGGTGGAATAAATTTTAAATTTTTATCCTACACTATTTTAGATCTAATATATATTAGATATAATTTTATTATCTGATATTTTAATTTCAAAATTAAATCTAAAAGTATGAGAAACATAGACATACCTCAAGGGTAATCTAATTACCCTGTAGATGATCGCAGCACTGCCTGAGGTTCTGATGTAGCCACACAAGCGCCTGGCCTCTACCAGTATCCACTCAGTTAGGATCTAGAATATCTTCTCCTCACAATTCTATGCTCCAAAAATTAGATCAATATCTAATTTGAAAGTACTTCAGAACTCCTTCTGAAGTTGGAGCAGCAGCCTGTCGAAGATGTCCTGCAGCCTTCTGTTCCAGGCATCACCACGCCTTACACCTATGCTAGATGAATGTCCAACTTCTTGGATGTGAAGAGGGGAGAAAGGAGAGCAGGGAGGATATGGAGAAGAGAGGAGGGGATGGCAGCCAATGGGTTTTTTGCACAAAATAAGTTCTGCCCTGAAACCCTAGGTGCAGCAGTGTTTATATAGACCCTGTATGCTGCGCAGTGCCACATCATTCGACCAATCAAAAAATTCCAATAAATTCTGAAAAAAATTTGATTGGTGGAGTGATGTCATCTGATCACATCAGATAAGAATATCCATGCTCTCTCCTATGTTGGCACCAACAATGGATAGGCTCAAATAAGGTGGCGCCAAAGAGTCCAAGTTTATCAGGACTCTTTGGTTCTGATCCATTTGGGGCGCCCACTTAAATCCAATTGGGCTCATGCCATAATCTGATTATGGCACCCAATTTGATTAGGTTTAGATATGTGGACACTCCACAAAAATCCTCCAATAAGTTCTCTTCAGTTTAAGACCCATATGTCAACTTTTGACAGATGTCCTAAAATGAAATTGGCAGGTGCTAGAATTAGCAGGTGTTGTCTTAAATTCATCTCATGAATTAAGACAAGCCTTTTTTAAGCTGGACAAGCTTCATTTAAACTGAGAGAAACCTTTCCAAGGTTCTCTGGATGAGCTAGATCACATTTGGCTCAGTAGAGACAGAAAAGATTACACTAGGAGAAAGTTAGGCTCAATCGAGTGCTAGCACGATTTCCTTGAACCTAATTGGATCTTATCCAAATCAATTGGGCTAGCCAATTGATGACATCCAGACCCTAACCCTTGTTTGTGTGACCCGATTAGGTTCAATTCTGTATGGTAATGAGACATGTCATGATCTCATCATCGACATCATCGAAACTCCTTTTGATGGATTAGAACTCTTCTGATTCAGACAATTAGAATAATCGATCATCAAAATCATTCTAATTGCTCCCAAAATTCACTAGTGACACCTAGCAGTATATGGTGGCAACCCATCAGAACTGAAGATGAACCTCTCGGTGCAGCTACCTATGTGATTGAGTTCCTCTATCATGAGTCCCGACTGAATTAGGATTAAGGTGAACTCATCAAACCCAACATCAGTCATATGAATCAATCAATCGATCCGAGTCTGATGTGAAACCCCAATGAAAAATTCTTTTCCATTGTTTCACTCTGCCATGGCCATGGGCTTAAGGACTCGATCTTTCGATCATCATAGGACTACTCTCATCTACCGAGGTTGATAGATCCCATCTTGATGCGATCTAGTTCCTACAATGAATATGCTATAGCCAACATACACCTCAGGGTTTCGGATGGCTAGGAGACCGAGTTATGGTGTAGTCAAACTATAACACACTCAAGGTGAACCAACGATGCACCTCAGGTCAAAGAACTAGACACACAACTGCAGCATCGAGCTAGTCATTGACGAGAAGGTAGATTTCCTTATGACTGCTCGAGGTGGTCACGCTCAGTACTCTCATTCTCAACGAATACCTGTACTCTCGCTCCGGTGTCTCCACACCATAGACTCAAGACTCATCTGTTATGATCCAGGTGGTGTGCCCAAGGCCTAGGGGACCAAGGCTAAAGCTAAGGTCCATCATTCATGAGGGCTTCATGGAGGCTCTAGGGCTAGTTGGGCCCTAGGTTGAAAGGCTGTGGCCTTTCGAGTTCTTGAGGTCTAGGTTATGTGGGCCTCAAGGGACCAACTCTTTATGGGCCAGGTCTGGGCCCAGGAGAGGTGAGATTAGGTCAAGTCATGGGTGTACATAGGCTTGGGTTAACCTAATCTCCCATAGAGTTGGTCAAGGGAGTTTTGGGTTTGGGTCACTTGACCCGGTGTTTATATATACATGTAATGTGTATAGGTTTGATTAAGCCAAGAAAATAGATGACTCTTTCTCCCAAGTCTCTCTCTCTCTTCTCCCTCTCTCTCCAGCAATCTTCCATGCACCAGGAGCAAGAAACCCTAGGGTTTCTTGCCGCCAGTCCATAAAAGGAAAGAAAGGAAGGGAGGCGCTAGCCCCTTCCCCCCTTTGCAGCCGCCAGCCATTTCTTCTCTCCCCTCTCTTGTAGTCACCCAAACACCAGGTCCAGGACCTAGAATATCTTGAGAAGAGGTTGGTACAAGTTCCTCTCAGATCTGGAGTTGATCTGAGGTCGTTTGAGGCACGGGTGAGATCTCCATCAACAGATCTACAGGAAAGGCTGCAGCAGGATAGATCTGCGAGATCTATCTCCATCTACCTTCTTCCCTATCTAGAATACCCTAATTTGAGATCTATAAATTAGAAGACCTCAGTCCAGGTCTGATCTGATTGGGTACCAGATCTTGGATTTTTTAGAGGTGATTTCAGAGGCATTCTTCATCTGGAACGAAAGGCTGACGAAGAAGACAGCAACCAGGCTGATTTCGTCAAGGGCCTTGGATCATATCCAGAAGTCTCCAGATCTATTTGTTGCTGGTTCTACTATACCAAAGGTCTGTGGGAGGAGCTGGGATCATGCTCCAATAGTTGGTATCAGAGCCATAGTGGTGAGGAAGTGGTTCCAAGTGCGAGAAGTTGAAGATCCCAAGTGCTGAAAATTTTCAGCAAGATACCATCAAGGTATATTCTACACTTCTTGATGTTATATTGCTTATTTGGCTTGGATCCAGTCATGGGCAGTAATATGAATGTCGATTTTGAGAAGTTTGATGGTAAGGAGAATTTTTCTATGTGAAAAATCGGGTGGAGGATCTTCTGGTGCAAGCAGATCTGGATCAGGCTTTGGATGAGAAGCCTGAGGGAATGACAGATAGACAGTGGGCATAGTTAGAGAAGAAAGCATGCTCGGTGATCAGAGGATGTTTGGCGGATGCGGCATTGTATTCAGTGCTGAAAGAAAAGACCCCGAAGGGCCTTTGGTCGAAGTTGCACACCATGTATATGGGGAAGAATATGTGCAACAAGCTGATGCTGAGAAGAGGTTGTACAGTCTTTGGATGCAGGAGGGATCTGATGTGATTGGCCACATTCAGAGGTTCGACCAGTTGTGCACGGAGTTGGTGAATATCGGGGTGAAGTTGGATGAGGAGGACAAGTCTCTATTGCTTCTATGTTCGCTGCCCGGATCATATGATTCTTTGGTGACTACACTGCTCTACGGTAAGGAGACTCTGGAGTATGAGGATATGGTCTCAGTGCTGAGGTCGAATGAGCAGAGGAAAAAGTTGACCAGAGATCGGGCTCCCCAGGAGGGTTTGGCAGTAGGGGAGAGGACATGTAGAGGCAGAGGCAGAAGCAAGTCCAGGGGGCGGTCCAAGTCCAGGAAGGGAAAGAGAGAGGTGAAATACTTCAAGTGCAATGAGTTCGGGCACTTCAAGCGAGAATGTCCACTATGGAAGAGCAAGAAGGGAGAAAGAAGTGGCTCAGAATCAGTGAGTGCAGTTGCTGGGTAGCAGGTGGAGGATGATCTACTTTTGGTATCAGATGGTCACAGGCATTACACAGAGGAGTGGACACTAGACTCTGCATGCTCACATCACTACACACCACACAGGTCTTGGTTTGCGACATACACCAAGACAGATGAGGGATCAGTGACTCTAGGCGACAATCATCCTTGCAAGGTGGCTGGGATAGGGACAGTCATGGTGAGGATGTTTGATGGGATTGTGAGGATATTGATAAATATAAAGCACATCCCGAAGCTGGAAAAGAATCTGGTGTCACTAGGCTACTTGGAGTGCAGTGGATACAGCTTCAGCAGTAGGGCTAAAAGTGGAGTGCGAACATCTCCAATGGAGCTATGGTGGTGATGAGAGGCAGGAGGTTGGACAATAACCTCTATCGCATGGAGGGATCTATGGTGATTGGAGAGTCTGATGCAGCAGCTGTAGCACAGGACCAGCAGGGGATTTACAAGATGTGGCATTACCGCCTAGGCCACATGGGTGACAGGGGGCTGAGGGAGTTGAGCAGGAGAGGACTCATCTCTGATCTGGAAGATGGTGCTACAGGGGAGATCTGTGAGCCTTGCTAGATGGGAAAGCAGAGAAGAGTTCAGTTCACCATCAGTACAGCCCAGAGTGCAGCCCCTCTGGAGTTAGTACACATGGATGTGTGGGGACCAGCCCCAGTTTTAGCTAGGAATGGGGTCAGATACTTCATGACCCTGATTGATGATTTCTCAAGAAAACTCTGGATTTACTTCATGAGAGAGAAGTCAGAGGTCTTCACCAAGTTCAAGATTTGGAGAGCGGAGGTGGAGAAGGAGCAGGGGAGGAGTGTGAAGTGTTTGAGGTCAGACAATGGCGGGGAGTACACCAGTAGAGAGTTCCAAGACTACTATGAGGAGTGTGGGATCAGGAGACACTTCTCAGTTAGGGGGACTCCACAGCAGAATGGGGTGGCCGAGAGGATGAACAGAATACTTTTGAAAAAGGCATGATGCATGAGGCTGCAGGTAGGGCTTCCAAAGGTGTTCTGGGTTGACACAGTTGACGCAGCGGGTTACTTGGTCAATCGGTCACCTCACACCAGGTTGGATGGCAGGCTTCCAGAGGAGGTGTGGTCTGGGATGACAGTTGGGCTGGGCCATCTACGGATATTTGGGTGCACGGCCTATGTGCACATTGGAGCTGGTGAGCGGAGTAAGCTAGACACCAGATCACGCAAGACGGTGTTTCTAGGCTATCCGCGAGGAGTCAAGGGATACAGGTTGTGGGATCCCTTGAAAAAGAAGGTCATCATTAGTCGGGATGTGACTTTTGATGAGGAGTCAGTCCTATGGAGGGGAGCGGCATGGAGGAGCAGCAGGAGCAGGAGGAGGTCCAGCAGGGCACTGCTGAACAGCTTACCTCTTTGATTTTGCCTCTTGCAGGTACTACGAGAGGACATGACATTCAGGTGGAGAACCTATCTAAGATGTCTCCACAGGTGGAGAGGACTCGAATGGATGATCGAGGTGGAGAGGTCCAGTAGGAGCGAGCTGGATCGAGGACTGATATCGGTGTTGCCCTACACAAGCCCAAGAGGACCATCAAGCAACCAGACCGATATGGCTTCGAGGAGACGCTGTCATATGCCCTGGTGACAGCGAATGGAGACCCATATATGTATTAAGAGGCTATTGAGAGCCAGGATAGAGAGCGAGGGGTCCAGGCAATGTCTGAGGAGATGCAGTCTCTCCACAAGAATCAGACGTGGCGATTGGTGCAGTTGCCACAAGGGAAGAGGCCCATTGGCTGCAAATGGGTCTACAGTCGCAAGAACAGAGTGGAGCTGGTTGAGGCCTTGGGATACCAAGGTGGAGATTGTTATGATCCAGGTGGTGTGCCCAAGGCCCAGGGGACCAAGGCTAAGGCCAAGGTCCATCATTCATGAGGGCTTCATGGAGGCTCTAGGGCTAGTTGGGCCCTAGGTTGAAAGGCTGTGGGCCTTTCGGGTTCTTGAGGTCTAGGTTATGTGGGCCTCAAGGGACCAACTCTTTATGGACCAGGTCTGGGCCCAGGAGAGGTGAGATTAGGTCGAGTCATGGGTGTACATGGGCTTGGGTTAACCTAATCTCCCATAGAGTTGGTCAAGGGAGTTTTGGGTTTGGGTCACTTGACCCGGTGTTTATATATACATGTAATGTGTATAGGTTTGATTAAACCAAGAAAATAGATGACTCTTTCTCCCAAGTCTCTCTCTCTCTTCTCCCTCTCTCTCCAGCAATCTTTCATGCACCAGGAGCAAGAAACCTTAGGATTTCTTGCCCCCAGTCCATAAAAGGAAAGAAAGGAAGGGAGGCGCTAGCCCCTTCCCCCCTTTGCAGCCGCCAGCCATTTCTTCTCTCCCCTCTCTTGCAGTCACCCAAACACCAGGTCCAGGACCTAGAATCTCTTGAGAAGAGGTTGGTATAAGTTTCTCTCAGATCTGGAGTTGATATGAGGTCGTTTGAGGTGCGGGTGAGATCTCCATCAACAGATCTACAGGAAAGACTGCAGCAGGATAGATCTGCGAGATCTATCTCCATCTACCTTTTTCCCTATCTAGAATATCCCGATTTAAGATCTATGAATTGAAAGACCTCGGTCCAGGTCTGATCTAGTTGGGTACTAGATCTTGGATTTTTTAGAGATGATTTCAGAGGCATTCTTCATCTGGAACGAAAGGCTGACGAAGAAGACAACAACCAGGCTGATTTCGTCAAGGGCCTTGGATCATGTCCAGAAGTCTCCAGATCTATTCGTTGCTGGTTCTGCTGCACCAAAGGTCCATGGGAGGAGCCGAAATCATACTTCAATATTATCTATCCTAAGAAAGTGATCGTACACCAACCTTCCGGATCGATCACCATCCTCGTGATGATCCTATGGTCAGGAGCAGTTTATGAGTTAGTTATGTAAATTCATGCCTTAAATTTTCAACTCTTGAAAATATGAATTAACATTCCCACTAACTCAAAGGATGTATCATAGACACAATGTACACAATGTGATAGAAGAATAACCCTTTTATTCATTTATAGTCAAAATTACAATTTTGCCCTTAGATATGTACAGGAATGTGTCAGCCGATCTGGCATCTAGGGCACACATCTAACAAATCATCATTGGAAAACTTCTATCTTGGGGTTTTATGGAGAACACCAATGTACCACTTTTTTATTTTGGTGAAAGTATAAAATTCTATCCCTTCTGCCTGCTTTTTTTAGTTTTATCGATATTGGCAAGGTGATTCTAGGGTTTGGATTTTGACTTGATAGTTTTATTTGATAAAGCTATTGATTTGTTTGATTTTAAATTTTTAAAAATTATTTTTGACTGCATGGCCAGATTTCAATAGTGGTATCAAAGCCGTCCTTATCTAATTCGATCAAACAAGTACAAGTTGTTGCATAGAATCATTCTTATGCATATCCTACCAAAATTTTGTATTAATTTTTTAGTATCAATCTTTTAAACTCAAAAATTATTTTTTGACTTTATATATACCATGATGTTAAATTTTAGTTATTAAATTATAAATTTATGATAATTTTGAAATTTATATTATCATGATAGTATGATGTTTAAATTGATGCATTGTTAAGGGTGTTATGCATGCCTAATGTGATTAGGATTTGCTATATTTTTTCGATATGCTTGTCATTTGTTATGACTCCAATTGCACCCTTGTTTGATTTTTAGCATGATAATATAATTGCTATTATGAATAGTAGAAGCATGTCTAATTATATAATTTATAGTGTATATTTTATATAGCTGTAATTAGGATGTGTCGAGACCAGTTTAAAGTCCCTCGTTGAAATTATATTAAGTTGTAATATTAGGATTCACTTTTAAATTAAAAGTTAAATTCTTAAGATCAATTGGTGTCAAAAGAAGTGTGATAGGTGATTTTCTAATTAGATCCATATGTAGGCTTGGTCAATTTTATTGGTGTCTAAGAAAAGCTATGGGGAGCCTCCCACCTTCTTACCTGATCAATTTGGTCTTGTTGAATTTCTGACTTAGATTGATTAGTAATGTAGACATTACAATGATCTTCTTTCAAACTTGATCAATAGAGTATGTCAAGATCTTAGTGAGCTTGTTGTGCTATCCACAAGACTTACTATAAAAATTGATGTGATGTTGACCAAATGCATTTTGATGCTTATGGCATATTTCAAATAGTATTGCTTTGTTGTACTATCCATAAGGACAGCATTGTTTAAGTATGACCATATGGATTGAAGGGTCAACTTAACTAAAACACTATAGTTTGTTGTGCTATCCACAAGACTATATGTGATCTAGAGGTCAGAGAGAAAGATGTTGAGAATTGTAGAGGTACAATTGATAAAGAGTTACCTACTCTTGAACTCATGAATACTTGTTATGCTATCCACAAGGTGTTTGTGAAGAATAGGATCTCAACCCCACTAAGAGACATTAGTATGTTTCTCGATTTTCATATTTGAGGGCTATGAAGTTTGATAAAATAGTGAGAGACACAATTAGATAAAAGTCCTAGTCTAATTATAAATGTCATGATAAGTTATCCGCTTATATTATATTCTTATTATTCTAGATTAACTACACACATAGCATCCTCACTTTCACTTAGAGGTATCTTAGATGCAAATAAGTTGACTATTTTAGAAAAATTTAGTGCAGGAGTAAAATGATAATTTTAAAACTTTTTCAAAATTATGATTTTACAGCGAAAAAATATTAATTAATCTAATTAGTTAACATGAATTTACCCTATATTAGGATCTAAATATGATATATAGCATGTATTCATTTAAATTTGAAATTCAAATTCGAACAGTAAACACTTTACTGTAATGTGTTCGAACACAATACCTTTGTGTGGGCAGTAGATCACCGTCGGGAGAGTCTGATCATCGTGATGCAGCTACATAGCGTATCTGACCTCTGTGGATCATCCACACGAAGCTCTCGATCTGATCGACTCCTCACGAGTGCTTGCTCGTTGTAGAGCCCTTTTGACGATGGATGCTGATCAAACTCCTTTGATCGATGTCTGTCGATACTTTAGACACTCTGGATCATCAACAAACATGCTTGAGAGGATGTTGAAGATCTTTTTGAGATTTTATGGGCTCACGATACTTGTAGCTCACTTTCTCACTTCCCGAACCCTTGGCTAAAACTCTAGGGAACTCACAGAAAACCTTGCACCCACTTTTCTTTCTTTTCTTTCTTTTTCTCTTGGAAGGATATGGACTTCCTTTTCACGCACAAGACTTCTCACGTCCTAGAATTTTTCTCCAAAAAACTTCTTTTTGCACGCTCCACTCTTCTCCTCCTTTTATAACAACGTCAAACATCTTATCCAAAAAAAAGGATAAAGATGAGTAATTGCACATTTGAATTCAAATCCAATTTTGAATTCAAATGGACACCAACTCATCCCTTATCCACTAAAGGTGTGAGGCATGGCTTAAATTATGCATGGAGTGATTTCATGAGAAACCTTTTCTCATGTAATAAATAGGGCGTAAAAAAAAGGATAAGGTGCAAAGATTGATTGCCCATTCAAATTCAAACTTTATTTTGAATTTGAATGGCCAACCAATCATCCTTATCCATCCATTTGGCACATTAAAGTGGGGCATGGAGAGGGCTTGGCATGAGAAAAAAATTCATGAGAAGTTCCTTCTCATAAATCCAAATGGGTGCAATGGAAGTGAGGTGGCGCATGGAGATTGGGTCAAGGTGGTTTAATTATTTAAACCAACCTAATTGAACCAAATAAGTTAGGTCCAATTAGACTAATTTAAACCCAACTTAATTAGGTTTAATTAGGCTTAATAAAATCTTAATCAAATCAAGAATTGACTAAGCCCAACCCCTGATCAAATCAGGGATCAAACCATCTCGACGATTAGGTCAACTCTTAACCTAATCGGGTCAAACCCAACTGAATCCAATTCAATTAGACTTGATCTAAAAATAATTACTCAATCAAATTGAGTTAATTAGTGATCAAATTACTAATTAAACCTCTCATAAATATTAAGTCCAAATTCGATGGGTAATCGGGCATCAGAATTCATCGATATGTAACCCTGATTGAAGAATCCCAACCATGGGACTCTTGACCCCGGTACCCATAATGTGTGAGACTCATGATCAGAGAATTCTGATTCTCAATCATGGAATTCCAGACACGTAGGACTCATAGTCTACAAGCATTAGGACTCTTCATCAGCCATCAGATCAGATAGAAACCTCTAATGTGTGTGACCCCACAGGTTCGAACCTAAGCCGGTAGCACAGGAACCAATTCCTGTACTAATCGAAGTGACCATCTAGCAATGGTACCCGACGATCGGATAGGTCGAATAGTCACAATCGCAATACTCAGAACCTACGTGAATATGGTTACTGTATAATTAATCCTTTTGACCTCTGTGTTTAGGATGACTCAGGGTTAAACTGTCAACCCTGATTAGATCATCCGAGTCGTGCTCAACTCAAACAGTCCTGTGACTCCTCACAAAGACTACTCTGGCCAAAGTTTTGCTAAATTGAAATACGTCTGTACACAGCTCCAAAACTGGAGTGGTCAATCCCATCTTGACACATGCATCGACAAGTCAAGTACTTGACTACACCCAGTAGCTTTTCGTCACTGAATTAAAAATTTAGATAGTCCAGTGCCTAAGTGCAGTGAGTTGCTTGAAAGTCACCATGGTGGTCTCAGGTCGGAGGGATATTTATACCCATATTCTATCGGAGCAAATCTTGACAGCAAAAATAGCTCTGGAGTCGGTCACGTTCAGAGTAGATGTACCCTTACATCTCACCTGTATGCCATACCAGTGTCTCCACACTCATTGGTTAAGAGGACAACCAACCTATATGGCACACAATGACCTATGCTTGATAAACATTGTCGTCCTTGGTAACAATGTATCATTTGGTCACAAACGGATTTAAGGACTAAACGACAAATCCTTCTTTGTCGAGTCTAAATAGTCCTAAGGACTTCACCATAACATAGGAGTTCATTAGAAGATGAAATATTTTGTGATGAAAAATATAAAAATAATTTTTATTAATTTATAATTCATGTACATATACAAAAATGAGCACAACCATCAATAGGTTGACGATTGACTTTGGGACACTATTCCCAACAATCTCCCACTTGGCCTAAAGCCAATCAGTGCAGTATCTAATACCCATCTTCGACTTATATTCATCGAACTCTTTCACTGCAATGGCTTTAGTGAATGGGTCGGCCAGGTTCTCCTTTCCGTCGATCTTCTGAAGATCGACGTCACCTTGATCCATAATTTCTCGGATGAGATGGTAGCAGCGCAGAATATGCTTCGTCCGTTGGTGTGCCTTTGGTTCCTTCGCCTGAGCAATGGCTCCAGAGCTGTCACAGTAGAGCAGAACTGGACCAACAAGGGAGGGTGCTACTCCGAGCTCGGTGATGAATTTTCTCAGCCACACTGCTTATTTGGCAGCATCTGATGCAGCAACATACTCCGCCTCGCAAACTGAATCAGCCACTGTGTGCTGCTTGAAACTTTTCCAGCAGATAGCCCCACCATTAAGGGTAAAAATAAATCCCAACACACTTTTGCTGTCATCATGATCAGATTGAAAACTAGAGTCTGTAAATCCTATAAGTCTCAAGTCCGATTCACCATAAACAAGCCACTGGTCCTTAGTATTTCTTAAATACTTCAGAATGGTTTTAACAACCTTCCTGTGATTCTCCCCTGGATCATATTGGTATCTACTCACTACCCCTAGTAAGTATGCCACATCTGATCGTGTACATGTCATGGCGTACATGATAGATCCCACTGCCGAAGCATATGGAATCCTACCCATATGCTCTCTCTCTTGAGGTGTTGTCGGACAATCCCTCTTCGAGAGAGAAATTTCATGGCCTATCAAAAGATAGCCTTTCTTAGAATTCTCCATGCTGAACCTCTTCAGCATAGTATCAATGTACGTGGACTGAGATAAACCAAGCAACTTTTTAGATCTATCCTTATAGATCCTCATCCCTAGGATGTAGGAAGCTTCTCCCAAATCCTTCATGGAGAACTGTGACGACAGCTAAATCTTTATTCCCTGTAATGCAGGGACATCATTCCCGATTAAGAGAATATCATCCACATACAATACAAGAAATACCACTATTGGACTATTAGCCCATTTATAAATGCATGGCTCTTCTCCGTTCTTAATGAAGCCATACGTCTTGATCGTCTTATCAAAACGTATGTTCCAACTCCGTGATGCCTGCTTAAATCCATAAATGGACCTCTGTAGCCTGCACACCTTAGACTCATCTGTGGATGTGAATCTTTCAGGTTGTATCATATACACCTCTTCATCCAGCTCTCCATTTAGGAAAGCTATCTTCACATCTATCTGCCAGATTTCATAGTCCAGATGGGCAGCTATCGCAAGCATAATTCGAATGGATTTGAGCATTATCACAGGAAAAAATGTCTCATCATAGTCTATACCATAACGTTGATGATATCCCTTGGCAACCAGACGGGCTTTATAGGTTTCCACCTTTCTGTCTGCACCTCTCTTCCTCTTGAAGACCCACTTACACCCTATGGGTTTTACTCCTTCGGGTGGGTCAACCAATGTCCACACATCGTTGACCTTCATAGACTCCATTTCGAATTTCATGGCCTCTAGCCATTTTTCAGAGTCGGATCTCTACATTGCATCCATGTAGGTGATCGAATCCTCATCATTTTCATTAAGTTCGATAGGATCGCCGTCCCGGACCAAGAAATCAAAGTATCTATCTGGTTGACGTGGTACTCTACCAGATCGCCTTAAGGGTGCTTGAACAATGGGCTCCGGATCTGATCTAACCAAATCTGGTTCAGGTTCAGCAACTTGTGTCGATTTTTTCACCTATCAAACTTTGTCAAGTTCGACCTTAGAGGCAACAGTCCCTTCACCAAGGAACTCCTTTTCCAAAAGGATTGCCTTAAGGCTGACAAACACTTTTTGCTCATCAGCTAGGTAGAAGTAATACCCTTTGGTCTCTTTTGGGTACCCTATAAAATTACATTTGTCAGACCTAGGTCCAAGCTTGTCCGTAATTAAACGTTTAACATAAGCCGGACACCCCCAAACCCTAAGATGCGAGAGTACTGGCTTACGTCCTATCCATATCTCATATGGCATTTTGATTACAGACTTACTCGAAACTTTATTTAGAAGGTAACAAACTGATTCGAGCGCATATCCCCAAAGGGAGATCGGCAGACTAGCAAACCCCATCATGGATCGAACCATGTCCAACAAGGTCCGATTCCTCCTTTCAGTTACACCATTATGTTGTGGTGTTCCAAGAGGAGTCCACTGAGAAAGAATCCCATTCTCCCCAAGATATGTCAGAAAATCATTGGAAAGGTATTCACCTCTTCGATCAGATCGAAGAGTTTTAATACACTTTTCAGTTTGTTTTTCTACCTCATTTCGGAATTGTTTGAATATTTCAAATGACTCTGACTTATGCTTCATTATATAGACATACCCATACCTTGATAGGTCATCTGTGAAGGTTATGAAATAGAAATATCCACCTCTTGCACTTGAGCTCATGGGTCCACATACATCAGAATGTACCGGACCCAAGAGTTCACTGGCTCGCTCACCTTTTCTAGTAAAAGGTGATTTGGTCATTTTACTAAGAAGACAGGACTCACAGATTGGAAGTGATTCACAATCATCTATTTCAAGAATTCCTTCTTGAGCCAACCTATTTATCCTGTTCTTATTGATATGACCTAGCCTACAGTGCCAAAGGTAGACTTCTGACATATTATCTATTCTAGGGCATTTACCGGAGGTTTGAACCACATTAACTGGTTGTGATAGAAAGTAAATTCCATTATTAAGTTGTCAAACAAATATTGTAACACCATTCAAAATGATATTGCAAATATTTTTTTTTATTAAAAATTGATAACCGTTCATGGCCAAAAGGCCTACAGAAATAATATTTAATAAAAAGCTTGGACAATAGTGATATTCACTCAGAATTATGTTTCGAGAATTGATTACAAGGTTCATGATTCCTAATGCTAGAACTGAAACTTTGCTTCCATCTCCAACATTCAGGAATCTCTCACCTTCATCAAATCTCCTACTGACCTGCAGACCCTGCATTGAATTGCAAATATGATAAGGGCTTTCGGTATCCAATACCCAGGCAGTAGTATCACAAATAAAAAAGTTGCAAGGTGTTATCATATAAGTACCTTGCTTCTTCTTCGGCCTATTCGGGTCCAGGGAAGCAATGTATAGAGGACAGTTCCTCTTCCAGTGCCCCTGCTTCTTGCAAAAGAAGCACTTCACCTGGCTCTAGTCAGGCTTACGCTTCTTGGTCTGACCCTGTGCAGATGTCTCAGCATGCAGCTGCACCTTCTTATTCTTCTTATTCTTGTTCTTCTTCTTCCCTTTCTTAAAGGGTCGATGACCAGAAGAAGACCCTCCCACAACATTCACCGACTCCTTGTGGAGCTGGTGATCCTTCTCAAAGTTCTGCAGCAACCCCAACAAATCGTGGTAGTTCACTGCAGGCTTTGTCATCCGAAAATGAGTAAGAAAGGGGAGGAAGGACTTGGGCAATGAATTAAGGATCACATCCTTACCGAGCTGCTCGTACAGGGGAAAGCCCAGTTTAGTTAGGCACTCAATCATTTCGATCATGTATAGTACATGATCAGTGACTGAGGCTCCATCCCTCATCCGAGCATTGAAAATGGCACAATTAGTTTTGTGCCTTTCAACATCGTCAGGCGTGCCAAAGGAGTCATTCAACATTTGAAGCATCTCTTATGGCTGGGCATTCTCAAACCTGCGGCTGAACTCATCATTCATTGTCGCTAGCATAATGCACCGAATGGTGGTGTAGTCGTTGAGCCACTTCTGATAAGTATCTCGGACTGTCCCTCTAATGTTCGGGGCTGGCTCCTCAGGTGCCGGATCCGTTACTACATAAAGGATTCGCTCACGCTCAAGGATGATTTTTAATTTTCGATACCAGCTATTGAAATTAGATCCCATGAGCTTATCATTATCTAATAATGACCGTAGGGACAGGGTAGTGGCCGTAGCTGCATAAAGAAAAATCAGACCTCTATTAGTACATAAATTATAAATACTAAAGTCTTGGACTCTAGTCTAAAGTTTCTCCCAATATTTTTACGAACTGGTAGCCTCAACCTCCAATTCGAGGAATTACTTTAATTTCTTAGTGGGTATTAGAATCCACATAGACTACACACGAGCCCAACTTTGGTTGGTCAACCCATGTGCATCTATGGGTAGGTTCATAACCAGTTGTTTCTCTAAACAACTTCTAGTAATTGATTTTGCCCCAGAACCTAATCAGTAGGCTTTGGCCTCCACTGAAAAGATCTGGTTAGGTCCAACCATTAACATGATTTGATTTGGTGAATCAGACCAATAAATGATCAGGCCCGACTTTGGCCGGCCAACCTGACCACCATCAGAAAGACTCATTACAAATTATCATATTATGAATGATAATTCCATTAGTCAATAAGCACTAGGCCTTTGGGCCTCCAATGATTATTAAACTAATGGACTCATTATCACTCACTTAATGGGAGGCTATGACTTAGTTATCAATATAACTTAATCATTTTTAGGGACCTAATAATTTTGAAGATTTTATTAAAGGAAAGATGAGAAAAAAATATCCAGCCAATTTCAATCCTCCCACTGACTTCACCAAGTCAGATTAAAAAAGAATTTAATTAAAGCTGGCATTAGGAGCACCTAAATCAGTCAAACTGATTTACCTAATGACATGGGTGAGCCCTAATCACCAAGTGATCTAATCAAAATCTAATTCACCAGGTTGGCCAGGTAAGTGAGATCAGTGGTGGGGATAAGCCATTAACTCGTCAGAGATCGAATCACTGCGGGTAGCTCCCGCTTAAAAACCACTGGTTAAACTGCCAAACTTACCATAGACACCAACCGGTTCATTAGTTTTAATTTGATCAACTTAGTAAATAGGGTTCCACTCTGTAGCCATGAATTAAGTCCATCTTGATCTAGTTAAAGACATGGACCCATTCAACTACAACTATTGGAGTTGAGTCTAGAGTATCTTTGACCTAATCTAATTCAACTTTTGATTAGATTTGACCAATTACTCTAATTTAGTCCATTTCTTTAAGCTAACCTTAGGTCTAACCCAATTATGGACCTAATCCATCTAACCCATTGACCCACAAGTTTATGCAATTGTCTTAGGTCTTAATTCACAATTCTAGACCTACTAGACAACACTTAATTCTTTTAATTAAGTATTTGGGCTAATGGGTTAGGATTTGATATTTTGAAAATAATTTTTAAATTTGAAAGATTTTATTTTTTATTTACCAAATATGTTGACTCATTTCACAAATAGATCAGCACATTTCATAAATAGCAATCCTATTGCTAATTACATAACAGAAAATAACTCAATCAAAATAAATTATGAATATTTCTTTAGATCTAATCTAACACATTCATGATAAATTTCACAATTGAACCTTTATAATTAATTTCTTTCGCTGCTTCATCTGCATGGGATATAATTGCAGCGGCACCCCTACCGCCATAGGAGACCCCATCGAATGGGAGGAGAGAGCCTTTAAACCCTACTTTTCTCCTATGATCGGATGGCCATGGCAACCAACCCAATTCGATTACTTGCTACTTGGATCAAGTATATCCAATTTTAAAATTTAAATTTTAAATTTCAAATTTCAAATTTTAAATTTTGAATTTCAAATTTCAAATAAATTTCAAATTTTAAATTTTTGAATTTCAAATTTCAAATTTTAAATTTTGAATTTCAAATTTCAAATTTTGAATTTCAAATTTTTGAATTTTGAGTTTCAAATTTCAAAATTCAAAATTCAAAATTTGAATTTCAAATTTTTTTGAATTTTGAATTTCAAACAACTTTCAATATTTAAATTTTAAATTTAAACTTTTAGATTACAACTTAATCTATGCATGCAAATATATATCTCATATCTACGAACCCGCTCTGATACCATTTTTGGAAAAATTTAGTGCAGAGGTAAAATGATAATTTTAAAACTTTTTTAAAATTATGATTTTATAGTGGAAAGATATTAATTAATTTAATTAATTAACATGAATTTACCCTACACTAGAATCTAAATATGATATATAGCATGCATTCATTTAAATTTGAAATTCAAATTCGAACAGTAAACACTTTACTGTAATGTGTTCAGAACACAATACCTTTGTGCGGTTAGTAGATCGCCGTAATCTGATCACCATCGGGAGAGTTTGATCATCGTGATGCAGTCACACAATGTGTCTGGCCTCTGTGGATCTTTCACACAAAGCTTCCGATCTGATCGACTCCTCACGAGTGCTAGCTCATTGTAGAGCCCTTTTGATGGTGGATGCTGATCGAACTCCTTCGATCGATGTTTGTCGATTCTTTGAATGCTTCAGATCATCAATAGATATGCTTGAGAGGATGTTGAAGATCTCCCTAAGATTTTGTGGGCTCACGACACTCGTAGCTCACTTTCTCACTTTTCGAACCCCAGGCTAAAACTCTAGGAAACTCACCGAAAACCTTGCACCCACTTTTCTTTCTTTTCTTTCTTTTTCTCTTGGAAGGATATGGACTTTCTTCTCATGCACCAGACTTCTCACGCCCCAAAATTTTTTTTCAAAAAACTTCTTCTTGCATGCCCCACTCTTCTCCTCCTTTTATAACAACGTCAAACGTCTTATCCAAAAGAAAGGATAAAGATGAGTAATTGCACATTTGAATTCAAATCAAATTTTGAATTCAAATGGACACCAACTCATCCCTTATCCACTAAAGACATGAGGTGTGGCTTAAATTATGCATGGAGTGATTTCATGAGAAACTTTTTCTCATGTAATAAATAGGGCTTAACAAAAGGGATAAGGTGCAAAGATTGATTGCCCATTCAAATTCAAACTTTATTTTGAATTTGAATGGCCAACCAATCATCCTTATCCATCCATTTGGCACATTAAAGTAGGGCATGGAGAGGGCTTGGCGTGAGAAAAAAATTCATGAGAAGTTCCTTCTCATAAATCTAAATGGGTGCAATGGAAGTGAGGTGGCGCATGAAGATTGGGTCAAGGTGGTTTAATTATTTAAACCAACCTAATTGAACCAAATAAGTTAGGTCCAATTAGACTAATTTAAATCCAACTTAATTATGCTTAATTAGGCTCAATAAAATCCTAATCAAATCAAAAATTGACTAAGCCCAATCTCTGATCAAATCAGGGACCAAACCATCTCAATGATTAGGTCAACTCTTAACCTAATCAGGTCAAACCCAACTGAATCTAATTCAATTGGACTTGATCCAAAAATAATTACTCAATCAAATTGAGTTAATTAGTGATCAAATCATTAATTAAATCTCTCATAAATATTGAATCCAAATCTGATTGGTAATCGGGCATCAGAATTCATCGATATGTAACCCTGATCGAAGAATCCCAACCAGTGGGACTCTTGACCCCGGTACCCATAATGTGTGGGACTCATGATCAGAGAATTTTGATTCTCGATCACAGAGTCTCAAACACGTAGGACTCATAGTCCACGAGCATTAGGACTCTTTATCAGCCATCAGATCAGATAGGAACCTCTAACGTGTGTGACCCCACTGGTTCGAACCTAAGCCGGTAGCACAGGAACCAATTCCTGTACTAATCAAAGTGACCATCTAGTAATGGTACTCGATGATCGGATAGGTCGAATAGTCACAATCACAACACTCAGAACCTACGTGAATATGGTTACTGTATAATTAATCCTTTTGACCTCTGTGTTTAGGATGACTCAGGGTTAAACTGTCAACCCTGATTAGATCATCCGAGTCGTGCTCAACTCAAACAGTCCTGTGACTCCTCACAAAGACTACCCTGGCCAAGGTTTTGCTAAATTGAAATATGACTGTACACAGCTCCTAACTGGAGTGGTCAATCCCATCTTGACACATGCACCGACAAGTCAAGTACTTGACTACACCCAGTAGCCTTCCATCACTGAATTAAAAATTCAGATAGTCCAGTGCCTAAGTACAGTGAGTTGCTTGCAAGTCAGCATGGCGGTCTCTGATCGGAGGGATATTTATACCCATATTCCATCGGAGTAAATCTTGACAGCAGAAATAGCTCCAGAGTCGGTCACATTCAGTGCAGATGTACCCTTACATCTCATCTGTATGCCATACCAGTGTCTCCATACTCATTGGTTAAGAGGACAATCAACCTATATGGCACACAATGACCTATGCTTGATAAATGTTGTCGTCCTTGGTAACAACGTATCATTTGGTCGCGAACAGATTTAAGGACTAAATGACAAATCCTCTTTTGTCGAGTCTAAATAGTCCTAAGGACTTCACCACAACATAGGAGTTCATTAGAAGATGAAATATTTTATGATAAAAAATACTAAAATAATTTTTATTAATTCACAATTCATGTACATATACAAAAATGAGCACAACTGTCAACAGACTGATGATTGACTTTGGGACACTATTCCCAACAGACTGGACCTAAGTCTATCGATTGATTAAGGAACCTAAGAATTATTCTCACTCAGGAGAAAGTCTCCTACATTCTGGATACATCTGCACCGGATTCTCTTGGGGAAGATGCTTTTGAAGAGGAAAGGGCTACATACAAGATGTGAAAAGATGACAGTGTGACTGTCAAATGCATCATGCTTGCTTCTATGAGCAATGAGCTTTAGAAGCAGTATGAGGACATAGATGTTTCCTCAATTCTTCTTAATCTTAAAGAGTTATATGGGGAACAAAGTCAAACTACTCGATATGAGATATCGAAGTAGTTGTTTCATACCTGCATGACTGAAGGCACCTCCATGCAAACTCATGTTCGGAAGATGATTGATTTGATCACTTAATTGGGATAGTTGGGCTTTGCCATGGATGGTGAACAGAGCCAGGATTTGATCTTGCAGTCTCTTTCTGACTCTTTTTCTCAGTTTGTTATTAATTATCACACAAACAAACTGAATATCAGCCTGCTTGAACCGCTGAATACATTGAAAATAATAGAGAGACATTTCAAGGGTGAAAAGGCTCAGATCCTTCATGTTGATAAGATCAGTAAGAAGAAGGTAAAGAAGGGTTCTAAGAAAAAGCTGAATCCTAAGGCTGGCATCTCTAAGAAGAAGGTGAAGAAGGTCCCCGCCAAAGGTACTTGCTATCACTATGGCAAAGAGGGCCACTAGAAGAGAAATTGTAAGGAGTACCTTGCAACCATGAAACCGGCAAACATTGCTAAAGATTTGTATGTGATACAAACTAATTTATCATTAAGTACTACAATATCAGATTCTTAGATATTAGATACTACCTGTGCCTTACATCTTTACAAATCATTGCAGGATCTATAGAAAGTAAGAAATCTGAATAAAGATGACTTCGAGCTATTTGACGCTAGTGGAAAGTCCATTCAGGCTGAAGCCATAGGAACCAGAGTTTTAAAGTTGCCTTCAGATAAAATTTTAGAACTGAAGACCTGTTATTATATTTTTGATATTGTTAGAAATATTATTTCTATACCATTATTATTGGAACAAAATTTTGAAATAATTATAAAGAATAATGGTTGTTCTATTTACTTTTTTAATGAATATTATGAAAATACTTTTATTGATAATGGTCTTATATTTCTTTCACTTAATGAGAATATGCTTCATGTTGAAAATACGAAGAAAAAAGAGAGAGAGGATGTGAATGTCACATACCTCTAGCACTGTCGATTTGGCTATATAAATGAGTCAAGGATTAACAAGTTATACAAAGATAATTTTTTTGATCCTTATGATTATAAATCATATGAAACTTGTGAATCTTTTCTCATGAGAAAAATGATCAAGACTCCATTTACTAGACATGGAGAAAGGGCGAGTGACATTTTGGACCTTGTACATACTATTGTTTGTGGTCCAATGTCGACTCAAACCAGAGGTGGATACTCATACTTCATCATATTTACTGATGATAGGTTTAAGTTTGGATATGTATATTTAATGAAATATAAATTCAAAGCCTTTGACAAATTTAAAGAGTATCATAGATGGTCGAGAAACAAACTGGTAGAAGTATTAAAGCTCTTCGATCTGATTGAAGAGGAGAATACTTGTCTAGTGAGTTTCTCGATTATTTAAAGTAAAATAGAATACTCTCTCAATGGATATCTCCTTATACTCCACAATTAAATAGAATTGCAGAAAGAAAAAATTGCACCTTATTAGATATGGTATGGTCCATGATGTATTTTATGGATCTTCTGATATACTTTTGGGGATACTTCCTAGAGGCTGCAGTGTATATTTTAAATAAAGTACCTTTGAATTCTATTTCTAGTACTCCATATGAAATGTAGAAAAGAAAAAAGATCCAATCTTAAGCATCTTTAGATTTGGGGTTGCTTGACTTATGTGAAAAATATTGAT
The DNA here is from genome assembly GCF_000442705.2 of Elaeis guineensis. Lineage (NCBI taxonomy): Eukaryota > Viridiplantae > Streptophyta > Magnoliopsida > Arecales > Arecaceae > Elaeis > Elaeis guineensis. The sequence goes on from NC_026000.2 coordinate 92,997,843, forward strand.
GGACATAAGCTAGATGCTAGATCAGAAAAATACAGGTTTGTAGGTTATCCTAAGAAGAGTATAGGATACTACTTTTATAATCCTACTCAATAAAAAGTATTTATTGGTAGGCATGCTGTATTCTTGGAGAAAGAGTTTATCCAAGAAAGAGGCAGTGAGAGGTCTGTTAAACTTGAGGAAGTTCAAAATCTACAATCCATCCAGGTTCAAAAAATAGTTCTCAACCAGATATGCCTATTGTTGAGGCACAGCTACTACACACACCTCTTCGAAGGTTGAGTAGAGTGCGTAATGTACCACTTAGATACAGATTTATCATTGAGAATGACAACACAATCCACATCATTGAGAATGATGAACCTACGACCTATTCGAAAGTTGTCATGAGTAGTGACTTTGACAAGTGGCTTAATATCATAAAATTCGAAATGAACTCCACATATGCTAACCAAGTATGGACTTTGGTTGATGCATCTGAGGGTGTGACCCCAATAGGCTGCAAATGGATCTTCAAAAAGAAGATTGGAGTAGATGGCCAGGTAGAGATCTATAAGGCTAGGCTGGTGGCAGAAGGTTTTAGATAAAAATAAGGTGTTGATTATGAAGAAATTTTTTCGTCGGTAGTCATGCTCAAGTCTATTTAGATAATGCTTGCTATTGCAGCATACCATGATTATGAGATTTGACAGATGGACGTCAAGACTACCTTCCTCAATGAAAATCTTGAGGTAGAAGTCTATGTGACTCAACTAGAGGAATTTGTCTCAAGTAGAAGAGCAAATCAGGTATGCAAACTGAATAGATCCATATATGGATTAAAGTAAGCATCAAGGAGCTGCAACATCTATTTTGATGAGATAGTCAAAGCATTTGGCTTCATAAAAAATGTAGATGAATCTTGTGTGTACAAAAAAAATAGTGAGAGTGCTATTATCTTCTTGGTCCTATATGTGGACGACATACTGCTCATTGGAAATGATATCCTGATGTTGCAATCGATCAAAACTTGGCTTCACAAAATTTTCCATGAAAGATTTGGATAAAGCATCCTATGTACTTGGTATAAAGATCTATAGGGATAGATCAAAAAAGATGCTAGGCTTATCCCAGTCTAGGTACATTGACCTTGTGTTGAAGAGGTTCAATATGGAGGGAAGTAAAAGAGGTTACTTGTCCATAGGTCATGGCATACAACTCTCTAAGAAGATATCTTCGAAGACACCTGAAGAGAGAAATTGAATGAATTCTATTCTTTATGCTTTGGTAGTAGGGTCAATAATACATGCTATATTGTGTACCATGCCTGATGTGGCTTATGCCTTGGGCATTGTAAGCAGATTTCAGACTGATTTCGAGGAGGATCATTGAAAAGTTGTGAAAAACATACTCCAGTACTTGAGAAGGGCTAGAGATATTTTTCTGATATATGGTGGATCTGATTTAAAACTGAAAGATTGTACCAATTCTAATTTTCAATCTGATCTGGATGATAGCAAATCTATATCTGGATATGTGTTCACCTTGTATGATGGTGCAGTAAGTTGAAAAAATTTCAAACAGCAAACTGTTGCTGACTTGATCACTAAGACTAAGTATATTGCTATAAGTGAGGTTGCTAAGGAGGCCTTCTGAATGAAGAAATTCATCACAGAGTTGGATGTGGTTCTAGAGATTGAACAACCAGTGCCCTTTTATTGTGATAATACTGGAGTAGTTGCTCAAGCCAAAGAACTAAGATCTCATCATAAATTCAAGCACATCCTAAGATGGTTCTACCTCATTTGGGAGATGGTCGAAAGATGCGATGTGATCATGGAGTGAGTTGACATCAAGAATAATATAGTGGACCCGTTCACTAAGGCCTTGTCAATGCAGCAGTTTGATCGCCATCTTGATAGTATGGGTATCAAGTATAGGGGCGATTGGCTTTAGTGCAAGTGAAAGATTGAAAGAATAATACCCTACAAGCCAACACTTATGGGATACGATAGAATATTTTTTATAATTTATTTTTTAGACTCATGTAATTGATATTTATATTATTAATAAAATAGATATTTTTGATTCATTATGTGTTGCATCTTATTGTTCTTAAGATTATAATGAACCCCATAGGTCTGGGCAATAATTTTAGGGTCGTGATGAGATCATGTCAGTAAGACCTAAATCTTTGATAGCCATGACCTAAAATATTCTTAGTCATTGGTACATTGAGTCAGAGATCAATGATACGAGTAAGACTGGCATGTCTTATGTATGCTAAAAAATGAGGGTGGTTGATCTCACAACCACTTATGTGGTGACACTAATACAAAGATATGGGTACTCATTAGAGAATGAGTTCACTGAATTGACCTGTGAGAGAATATCAGATGGAGTCTTATTTATATGTCAACTAATATTTCTCTAGTGGGAGTTATGTAAGTGATCCTTTGATCTGAGATCACCATGGTACCTTATGTACTTGGATCCATATTTTGATCCACTTCTTAAGTTGATTCTTTGATCCTTATATGGGGTGTTCTGGATATGGTGAAGAGTGTATGAAGGTTGTGAGTAATCAATAAGAGATTAGTCACTCTTAATAAGGGGAGCGAACATCCTATGTGATCTCATAGGATGATGATTTGAAAGTCTTTGGTCAAAGCAGGATGATAATTAAAAAAAAATTTCTAATATATCATCAACTGAATCATTACCTTCAGATCAAGATACATAAAGATAAGTAATTGGATTTGACATATTTTCATACCCACAGCTCATCTGGGATGTTGTTTGACTGAAGGATTAAATTACACGGTAACTTGCCACTAAAGGATATTTTGATAATTTTTCATCAAAATTTTAAATTTTTTGGGTAGTCATGATACATTGCTAGACATCAATCTAAACTTGTATATTTGATAGAATTAAAAGAGTTTAATTTTGAAATCAATTTGGAAGAGTCCAAGTTGATTGGGACACTTTGGGTGACCTAATCTCATCAGATTAGGGTTACATTGAAAGTCTTGGTCCATTGCTAGCTAGATTTAGAGCCAAATGGATCACACACTTTGAGATTTGGTCTTGGTCTGATCTAATTAGAGTTTAATATAAATTTTATAGGTTAATTTGATATGCTAGCACATTGTATTAACCCAAGTTCTTAAATTGGTTTGGTTCAAAGTGTTTGAGCTAATTTAGACTAGTTGCCTTTGACCTAATGGGATTGGGTCAATTTAAATTAGAACCTTATCCAACTTAAACCAATTTTAAGTGGAGGACTCCTCTGCATCCACCAAAAGTCACACAAAAAATAAATGCTGCCCCATCTCAAATTAGCATGTGAAATGGAGAGTCCTTCTTAAAGAAGGCTCTTAATTATACGTATTGCCTTAAAAGATAAACTAGATATCCTATGATTTAATACCAAAATTGATTGGGCTTCTTTATGGAACATAGAAGAGGGAGAGTTCTTCTGCTGCAAGTATCTGATATACCAAAAATTCATATGGTGAATGTATTCACCATAGGAGAAGATGGAGCACCAAAGGTTGGTACCCCTTCATCCCATATGATGTCCCTTGGTCCCCTATTTATATGGAATGCCCCACTAGGTTTCTTATTGTGATTTTGGATTGAAACCATAGAGGAGGGATGTGGTAATCATAAAAAAAATTTTAGAAAAAATTTAAGAAAAAAGAATGAGAAATTTGAGTGGCAAAAATTACAAGAAGGGTGGTGAGGTTTTTAGCAAGTGTTTCTAGTGTGCCCTAGGATTTGGTTTTTTCATATGTTGGAGCCAAAAATTAATTCTTAAGTTATATGATATCTGAAGAGTCTCTTCTTGATGTCATTCTAGTGGTAAGATCGAAAGTAACTAGACTTTGACATGATTGTAACATAAGTTCGAAGCTGACAGTGTTCTTGAGAAGATAAGGTGGCGGTAGCACACCGGTTGGGAAGGATCTTGGCCAACTTCTATGTGGATCACCATTGGAGGACTTCTATCTTGGAGTTTTGTGGAGAACACCAACATGCCACTTTTTTATTTTGGTGAAAGTATAAAATTCTAACCCTTTTGCCTGCTTATTTTTATTTTATCGATATCGGCAAGGTGATTCTAGGGTTTGGATTCCGACTTGATAGTTTTATTTGATAAAGCTATTGATTTATTAAATTTTAAATTTTTAAAAATTACTTTCTGCTATGTGACAAGATCCCAACAAATACATAGCCTGACATGCTTCTACTGTTATCACAATTTCATTGAAAATTAAAATCAGTATATCCCATAAGTTTCAGGTCAGTGTCTCCATAGAAAGCCATTGATCTTTAGTATTTCTCAAATATTAAAGAATTATTTTTATAATCTTTCAATGGTTTTCATTCAGATCAGACTGATACCTACTCACTACCCCTAGTGAATAGGCCATATCCGACATCGTACACATCATGACGTACATGATAGATCCCACTACTGAAGCATATGATATTCTATTCATACGCTCTCTCTCCACAGGGGTTGTCAGTCAATCCTTCTTGGAGAGAGTAATTTCATGACCTATCAGAAGATAGCCTCTCTTAGAATTATCCTTATTGAACTACTTCAATATGGTATCGATGTATGTGGATTGGGACAATCCAAGCAACCTTCTAGATCTATCCTTACAGATCTTCATCCCTAAGATATAGGATGCTTCTCTCAGATCCTTTATGGAGAACTATGATGAGAACCATAGCTTCATACTCTACAAAATCAAAATGTCATTTTTTAATAATAGTATGTCATGCACATGCAGCATAAGAAAGATGACTACAGAATCGGTAGTCTACTTGTAGATGCAAGGCTCTTCTCCATTCCTAATGAAGCTATACATTTTGATCACCTTATCAAAATATATGTTCCAACTCTTAAACATCTGCTTCAATCCATAAATAGACTTATCAGCTTGTACACTTTAGACTCATTTATGGATGTGAATCCTTCAAACTGTATCATATATACCTCTTCTTCCAGCTTCCCGTTAAGCAAAATGGTTTTGACATCCATTTGTCAGATCTCATAATCTAAGTGTACAGCGATAGCAAGCATAATCTGGATAGACTTGAGTATTGCTACAAGAGAAAACATCTCATCATAGTCAATACCATAATATTGACGGTAATCTTTGACAACTACATGGGCTTTGTTGGTGCAAAAATCCGCTTGCATCGGAGAAGCTGGAGTCAAGGGAGTCGTGGTCGACGTCGGGACCTGCAAAAGAAGTCTAAACCGGAGGTGGGGTTGCTCTGGCAAGATCCTCCGACGCTCAAGTCAGTTCTCTGCCTCAACAAAAATGGAGTGCTCGAACAAAAATTTTAGCAAAGTTTTTGAGATAGAAAATAGAGCTTCGAGAATAACGTATCTGGAGCCCCCTTTTATAGGCAAAGGGGGCGGCAGACTGATAGCGTATCTGTAACTATCTGGCAGTGGGCTGTCCAGAGTCAGGTGGAGTTTGTTGTGAAGAGTAGTGGAGTGGGATCGTGGCTACCGTCGGGACGTGCCACATGGAGTCTGTTACGGGTAGTGGAATGGTGTCCGTTGTCGCGACTTGCCAGAAGGTGGGAGGAATCGCGCGGTATCCGTCGCAGGGAGTGGAGCAGAATCATGGTCATTATGGCGATCCGTCAGGGAGTGATGGAGCCGCGAGGAATCTGTCGCAGGGGGCGGAGTAGTGTGGTGGCCGTTACTGCGGCCTGCCAGGGAGTGATGGAGCCGCACGAAATCTGCTGCAGGAGGTGGGACAGGGTCGTGCCTATTGCTCGGCCCACCAATGGGTCCAGGCCTGTCGGCCGAAGTTTGGCTAGAGTGTCTGGTGGAGAGAGGCAGCTAGCCGCCCGTCTGAGAGGAGCTCAGAGTCCGGCTCCCTTAGGAGTCTGGCCGAAGTCCACCTGCAATTAAGGTCAGGTGCAAAGTCTGACTCCCGTAGGAGTCCGGACGAAGTCTATCTGCAGTTGAAGTAGTAGAAGGAGTCCGAATGGAGTTTACCTGTAAGTGAAGTCGTGGGCGGAGTCCGGCTCCCGTAGGAGTCCGGGTGAAGCCTTCCCGCAATCGAGGTTGGGGACGAAGTCCGACTCCTGTAGGAGTCCAGACGAAGTCTGTCTGTAGCTGGAGTCGGAGATGAGATCTGGCTCCCGTAGGAGTCCGGTCGGAGTCTACCTGTAATTAAAGTCAGGTGCGAAGTCTGGCTCCCGTAGGAGTCTGGACGAAGTCTGCCTGCAGTTGAAGTAGAAGAAGGAGTCCAACTCCCGTAGGAGTCCGGACAGAGTTTACCTGTAAGTGAAGTCGTGGGTGGAGCCCGGCTCTCGTAGGAGTCCGGGCGAAGCCTTCCCGCAGTCGAGGTTGGGGATGAAGTCTGGCTCCCGTAGGAGTCCGGACGAAGTCTGCCTGTAGCTGGAGTCGGAGACGAGATCTGGCTCTCATAGAAGTTCGGTCGGAGTCTACCTGCAATTAAAGTCAGGTGCGAAGTCCGGCTCCTGTAGGAGTCCGGATGAAGTATGTCTGTAGTTGAAGTAGAAGGAGTCTGGCTCCCATAGGAGTCCGGATGGAGTTTACCTGTAAGTGAAGTCGTGGGTGGAGCCCGGCTCCCGTAGGAGTCCGGGTGAAGCCTTCCCGCAGTCGAGGTTGGGGACGAAGTCTGGCTCCCGTAGGAGTCTGGACGAAGTCTGCCTGTAGCTGGAGTCAGAGATGAGATCTGGCTCCCGTAGGAGTCCGGTCGGAGTCTTCCTGCAATTAAAGTCAGGTGCGAAGTCCGGCTCCCGTAGGAGTCCGGACGAAGTCTGTCTGCAGTTGAAGTAGAAGGAGTCTGGCTCCCGTAGAAGTCCGGATGGAGTTTACCTGTAAGTGAAGTCGTGGGCGGAGCCCGATTCCCGTAGGAGTCCGGGCGAAGCCTTCCCGCAGTCAAGGTTGGGGACGAAGTCTGGCTCCCATAGGAGTCTGGACGAAGTCTGCCTGTAGCTGGAGTCGGAGATGAGATCTGGCTCTCGTAGGAGTCTGGTCGGAGTCTTCCTGTAATTAAAGTCAGGTGCGAAGTCCGGCTTTTGTAGGAGTTCGGATGAAGTCTGTCTGCAGTTGAAGTAGAAGAAGGAGTCCGGCTCCCATAGGAGTCCGGACAGAGTTTACCTGTAAATGAAGTCATGGGCGGAGCCCGAACTCCCATAGGAGTCCGGATGAAGTCTGCCTGTAGCTGGAGTCGAAGATGAGACCTGGATCCCGTAGGAGTCTGGTCGGAGTCTTCCTGCAATTAAAGTCAGGTGCAAGGTCCGGCTCCCGTAGGAGTCCGGACGAAGTCTGTCTGCAGTTGAAGTAGAAGGAGTCCAGCTCCCGTAGGATTCCGGACGGAGTTTACCTGTAAGTGAAGTCATGGGCAGAGCCCGGCTCCCGTAGGAGTCCAGGCGAAGCCTTCCCGCAGTCGAGGTTGGGGACGAAGTCCGGCTCCCATAGGAGTCTGGATGAAGTCTGCCTGTAGCTGGAGTCAGAGACGAGATCTGGCTTCCGTAGGAGTCCGGTTAGAGTCTACCTGCAATTAAAGTCAGGTGCGAAGTCTGGCTCCCGTAGGAGTCCGGACGAAGTCTGTCTGCAGTTGAAGTAGAAGGAGTCCGACTCTCGTAGGAGTCCGGACGGAGTTTACCTATAAGTGAAGTCGTGGGCGGAGCCCGGCTCCCGTAGGAGTCCGGGCGAAGCCTTCCCACAGTCGAGGTTGGGGATGATGTCCGGCTCTCGTAGGAGTCCGGACGAAGTCTGCCTGTAGCTGGAGTCAGAGACGAGATCTGGCTCCCGTAGGAGTCCGATCGGAGTCTACCTGCAATTAAAATCAGGTGCGAAGTCTGGCTCCCGTAGGAGTCCGGACGAAGTCTGTCTGCAGTTGAAGTAGAAGAAGGAGTCCGACTCCCGTAGGAGTCCGGACGGAGTTTACCTGTAAGTGAAGTCGTGGGTGGAGCCCGGCTCCCATAGGAGTCCGGGCGAAGCCTTCCCACAGTCGAGGTTGGGGACGAAGTCCGGCTCTCGTAGGAGTTCGGACGAAGTCTGCCTGTAGCTGGAGTCGAAGACGAGATCTGGCTCTCGTAGGAGTCCGGTCGGAGTCTACCTGTAATTAAAGTCAGGTGCGAAGTCTGGCTCCCGTAGGAGTCCGGACGAAGTCTATCTGCAGTTGAAGTAGAAGGAGTCTGGCTCCCGTAGGAGTCCGAACAGAGTTTAACGGTAAGTGAAGTCATGGGCGGAGCTCGGCTCCCGTAGGAGTCCGGGCGAAGCCTTCCCGCAGTCGAGTTTGGGGATGAAGTCTGGCTCTCATAGGAGTTCGGATGAAGTCTGCCTGTAGCTGGAGTCGAAGATGAGATCTGGCTTACGTAGGAGTCCGGTCGACGCTGGCGGGGTCCTGCCTGTCGGCAAGACTTGGGAGTGTGGCGGAGGCCCGGTCGCCTGGGGGATTTGAAGAGACGCTGCCGGAGGTCGAAAGTCGGTTGGATCCCTGGAGGGTCACCCCCGTCAGGAACTTCGACTGAGGGTATTTTATACCCAACACTAGTCCCCCTACTTTCGAGTTCGAATTTCGAATGAAGGAAGTACAGAAAAATTTTCGCAGCCGAAGTTATCCTCTTGAATACTGTGCACGATCGCCCCCAGATATTTTGGCATTAAATGCACGCTGCTGGAGTCTTTTCGAATCAGAGCGGTTCGAAGGGACCTTTTGAAATTCTCGTCGGTATGCTGGCCCAGGTACGGCGTAATAATGGCTCTGTCAGCTGTCAGCTGCTTTTAACTGCCTGTCGTAGCGAGTGGGACACATGTCGAGTGTGGGTCGGCTCGGGGGGATTCGCGATCATGATGGCACCGGATCTCAGGGTCTATTTAAACCTGCCCTTCCGCCTGAAAGTTCTATCGGTATCCGTCTTTTCTTCGAGAGCCCTGACCTTCCTTGGCATCTTCTTTGGCCCTAGGCGTCCTTCGAGTCATCCCTGTCCTCGCCCTTCTGCATCCTTCGGAGCACTCTAGGTTAGTCCCGGAACCTTCATTTTTCCTCTTGTCATTTAGGGCCTTTTCTCCTCCATTTTCTTCTGTCGCATTCCTCTGATTTGGTTTCCCATAACCTCTCATCCTTTGTCCCGTCTGATTTCTCCGAGAACATTAGGGTCTTTGTTTAAAATTATTTGAAATATCTTCCGGCGCCTCCGCCTCTAGCGGTTCCGAGAGTTCTTCCGCCTCAGCCCCCCAGGACCCCCACTCTGTAGACGAACCCACATCTGGGACTGGGCTTCGCCCGATTTTTGCATCGGGTACCATCCCTTGCTCCCTGACTCCGGATGAACTCCTACTGATAAGGGTTCAGTATGGAGTTCCTCCAGAGTACGACCTGGAGCTTCCTGGTCCCTCCGACCGGGCTAGCACTCCCCCACCTGGTCGTTTCTGTCTGTATCAGGAGGCGTTCCGTGCCGGACTCCGGCTTCCGCTTCCGCCCTTTGTCGTCGCCCTTTTTTGTTTCTTAGACATCTCTTTAGCTTCAGTTGCTCCGAATTTCTTTAGATTTTTGATAGGGTTCCTCTTCCTTTGCCACGTAGTCGAGGTCCAGCCGTCCCTCTCTCTGTTTAGGCATTTCTATACCTTCAAGCGTCACCCTTCGGTGAAGGACTGGTGGTATTTCTCCCCTCAGTTTGGCAAGAAGGGGTTGCTGAAAGGTGCCCCCTCTTCAATCCACAACTGGAAGGGAAAATACCTCTTCATCCACTGCCCGACTTTGAGGCTGGGCCTGCCCCCTTGGGGCTCTCTGAGGGACTCTATCCACCGGGCTCCCAGCCTGGGGGAGGATAACCTTCAGGCCGCCCGGAAGCTTCTTGACTATTCCACTCCTTCTCTTCCCAATCTTCTGAGGGAGCAATTTTTGTTCAACATTGGTTTGAGCCCCCAAGACCCTGCGAGTACTCCATCTTTTCTTTTCTCTTCTTTTCCTCCGTCCTTCTTTTTCTTCTTCTTTTTTTTTTTTTTTTTTTTTGCATGTTGCTTCTTCCTTTTTCACCTTATTGTTGATTTTTGATCTTCTCTTTTTTAGGAATGGACGTCGAAGCAGCACGGATGCTCGCCGGGGCCTCAAGGCCCACAAGAGAAAAGATGCCACGGCCTCTGGATCAGCAAAGAAGGCCAGAGTGGAGGAGATGGACCCGGTCAGACCTGACCAGGCGGCTCCCGTGATCGACATTCCTTCGGACGTTGAGCCGTCGGCCCCTCGGGCCTCCTCAAGGGGTCCGCCGACTGTGGCTCCCGATTCGGGGGTCCGTTCCACGGAGGCGCCCGGAGTCGAGAGGAGAATGAGAAGAAAGTCGATGGCCCGTAGGGTGAGTAGCCGCCGAGCCACCGTTGAAGAGTCCCTTGGTTCTGAAGAAGAGCCGGAGAATCCCTTCAATGACAGGGACTTGATCAAGTGGCTGATCGACGGCTGTATTCTGCCTGAAGTCATCGAGAGGATTGACCGCACCGATCCTGAGCAGCGGGTTTGGGACTCCCTGGGGTCCTTTCTCGAGGTAAACAAAACTTCATTTAATTGACTTTTCAACCCCTGTTCTGATCCCCCAGCCGCCCTTGTAGATTGGGCACCAGCTTCTTGCCAACATCGAGGCGACGAACCGGGTGAGGAGGAACGCCATCCAAGTGGAGGAGCATCGTCGGGCCAAAGTCGCCCTGTTTGAAGAAAAGGTTGCCGAAGTAGTTACCCTTCAAGAGGCCCTGGAGAAAGAAAAATAGGCCCGGGAGGAAGAGAAGCAGACCTCAGAGGAGACGGTGAGAAAGGCGGAGGCCGAGGTCGCCAATATGGTGGAGCAGATTCTGGTCCTAGTCTCGGAGGCCAGGGTTCTTGCAGTAGAGGAGTTCAAGGCCTCCGCGGAGATGAGGGACCTGAACGTCCAATTCGGCCAGGAAGCATTCATCAAGGGGTTCGAGCTCTGCTAGGAGAAGGTGGCCAGAAAATTTCCTGAGCTCGACCTCAGCTTCTTGGACGAGGAGTCTGAAGATGAGGCCGGTCCCTCTCCTGCCGCCACTGCTACCGCAGCCCCCCCTCCGGGGACCCCGAGCTCCCCAACTCTTACCGCAGAGATCTGAGACCTCTGACCTTGTATTTTTCTTTTACTGTAACTTTTTCTTTTCTTTTTGTCTTTAGGAAACATTCAATCAATAAAGTTGAATTTCTCATCATGGATGGCCTCTCCTCTCTTCCTTCCTCCTCTTTTGTTTTTCTTTCTGCGATGAGACGTGCCTTGATGCTTTTGTCTTCCGATGGCAGTGTCCTACCGAAGTACTCCCCCTGCCCCTGGGGATTCCACTAAAGTCCACGATCCAGCGGCTGAAGAAGAAAGTTCTTCATTTGACAAAAAGGTTGAAGAAGATGGAAGGCGAGCTTCACAGGTTGAGAGAGGGTCACTCTGAAGCCACTGTGGAGGCCACCCGCTTTCGAAATCTCCACGTGAAGGGGATCATGGAGTACAGTCGGAGGAAGGCGAACTTCGCGAAGGAGCTTGAGGAGTACAAGAAGAGCACCAGCGATCGAATTTGGGCTCAAGCTGCCAAGATCAGTGCTCTCAGGGTGGAACTGTCAGCTGTGCGGGAGAGGATTGGCCAGCTGGAGGGAAGTTCATCCCGACTCTTGGCTCGGGTCGATGGCAACCGGGAGTGGTCGAAGAAGGTCTCCGACCTTCAACAGCAACTTCAAGATGCCGAGGTGGGCTACGACGCACACCGGGTCGGCTGACGCAGGCAGGTGGATGAATACAAAGGGAGACTCAGAGTGGTGATCGACAAAGTTGCCCGTCTTCAAGGGCAGCTAGCTGGCAGGGTTCAGCTTGCTTCCGCTCGAGATTCCAGTGAACTCCAATCCCTGAGAAGAACTGCAGAAGGGCTCTCTGTCGCCCTTGGGGGAAAGACGGCCGAGCTGCAGCAATTGAAGATCCAGCTGGCATGTGAGCAGCAGGCCGTCAAGGACGCGGAGGCGGAGTCCGAGGTCCTGAGAAAGAGGCATCGAGAGGTGGAGAATGAAAGCCAGCAACTCCGTCGGGCACTCCAGGATGCACTGTTGAAAAAGAGAGAGCTAGAAGAAGAAGTCAAAAATCTGAGGCAGTCCTGGATAAGGGGTGAAGCAGATAATTCGAGGTTGGAAGGGGCAGAGCTTCCCTAGGGCTCTTTTCGGCCCTCCGTCTGTCCATGCATACATTTTCTCTTTTGTTGTTTTGTTTTATTCTTGTGGTTTTGCTTTTCTTCCTTTAGCCTTCTGGGCTTCATGGTGTATATTTCACAAATGAAATGAAAAGGGGGTTTTGTGTTACCTCATCCATGTATTGTATTAAATTGCCACCTGCCGAACTTTTTTCATCTTTTGACTTGTCCGACGTCGACATCGTGTGGAGGCGTCCAGTCGTCGCCACACTGATTTGCTTTTCTTGTCGTCCGTGGCCATAGGCTTGAGCTCGATGGTCTGAACTCCACGTCTTCTCGAAGGGATCATTGTTTTCTCGACCTGTGTCAAGAGCCTTCTTAGAGGCCGGGGATGTCTGGTAGGAACTCCTTGTCTTTGTTGAGTCGGGGTTCATCTGTTGCCGATGTAATTCATTGCTTTCCTTTTTAATTCTCCTCCTCTTTTCCGAGCGAGGGTCCTCCCCTCACTTTCTGAGGGGTCGTGTGGGAGTGTAGGGGTGCCATTGAGGAGACTTTTTCCCTTATCCAACTTTGTTGGGCAGCCAGATTTTTGCCATCGTCAGGACGAGGTTCTCCTCCTGTTCTTGATGGGGCTGTGAGGGTACATAAGGGTCGTTGTAAGGGCCTCTCCCCCCATCCGGTCTAAAAGAACCGGGCCTTTGACTTTGCTCATGTTAGGGCGAGGTTCTCCTCCTGTCCCTAGCATGGCCGTGGAGGTGCATAAGGGCGTTGTAAGGCCTCTCCCCCCATCCGGTCTAAAAGAACTGGGCCTTTGACTTTGCTCATGTCAGGATGAGGTTCTCCTCCTATCCCTAACATGGTGGTGGGGGTGCATAAGGGCGTTGTAAGGCCTCTCCCCCCATCCGGTCTAAAAGAACCGAGCCTTTGACTTTGCTCATGTTAGGACGAGGTTCTCCTCCTGTCCCTAACATGGCTGTGGGGGCACGTTAGGGCGTTGTAAGGCCTCTCTCCCCATCCGATCTAAAAGAACCAGGCCTTTGACTTCGCTCATGTTAGGACGAGGTCCTCCTCCTATTCCTAACATGGCTATGGGGGCACCTAAGGGTCGTTATATGGGCCTCTCCCCCAATCCGATCTTAAAACAATCGGACTTCCCTTTTGCTCATGCCAGGACGAGGTTCTCCTCCTATTCCTAACATGGCCTCGTTTTGATTGTATGAAGGGGTTATCCCCAATCGTAACAAGTCCGTGCCAAAAGAGAAAGACATGCAAAGTCGAAAGGAAATTTGATTCAAGGCAAAGTCGTTAGTAATACATTTACAGATTTTTCAAATCCCATGGTCGTGGAGGGTCTGCTCCCCCTTGAGGTCCTCCGGTGATGGAGTTGATGGTCCCGATTGGAGGCCGATCTCCGGGCTGCTCCTCCTTCCTTGGCGGTTCAGGTTGCGGTAGGGCCCTTGGCCGATCCTCTCTGCCCTCAGGTCGGCGTCGAATGAACCTGTCGAGCCGACCTCGTCTGATAAGCTCTTCGATCTCATCCCGAAGCTGAATGCACTCCTCTGTATCGTGGCCGTGGTCATGATGGTTGAGGTAGAACTTGTTAGGATTGTGCTTCCTAGGGTGTGTGCGCATCCTTTCTGGCCTTGGTAGCTGCTCCCTGACCTCCATCAGCACTTGGGTTTTTGAGGCATTGAGGGGGGCATAGTTGCAGAATCTTCCCAGTGGAGAACCCCGCCGAACTTTGCGGTCCGGACTTCTTTGCTTATGTACCCGGGGAGGGGTATGGACACGCTTGTGCCCGAGAGGAGTCCGAGAATGTGGTCGAGCTTCTCTCAGCCCTTTTTCGACTGCGGGCTTGCTCGAGTCTCTGTTGCCCAGCTATGCAACCCAAGAGGGGGGGGGGTGAATTCGGTTTTTAAAAATTTTAAGCTTAGTTAATTACTTATGAAAAGTATTTGTTAAAAGCTTGATGAATGAGAAGAAAGACTTTAATTCAAGATTAATTACCTAAAGCAAGAATGCAAGGATATAATAAAGAAATAAAGAGAAACAATAAAGCACACCACAAACACAAGGATTTATAGTGGTTCGGTGCCAACCTTGCACCTACATCCACTCTCCAAGCTCCTACTTGGGAATTCCAATCCACTATACTTGTATTCAACCCGAATACAAATGTCGGAAACTCCGACACTAGCTATCCCAAGCTAGTCCACTTGTTTCTCGGGTACAAGCCAACCCAAAACACTCCGATTTCAGGTTCGGATCAACCTTCCCTTGTTTTGGAAACCCTCCAAAAACAAGAACAATTACTCACAAAGAGTAAGACAGTTTAGAGCACAAATAAGTACAAGAATAGCTCCTTAAATGAGCGAATATAACAATAAAAATACTTTACTCAAATGAAGAATCCCCTTTTGGATTTTCTCAAGGTGGATGAAGAGTTGAATGAACGCTTGAGGAGAAGGTGAACTTTGATTGAAGACTTCTTGAAGGCTTTGACAGAGCTCTTGATCAAGGTTGAAAAATTGGCTTTGAAAAACCTTCTCTTTGAATGCTCTTGAATGCCCTTTTTAACGCTCTTGCTTTTCTCTTTCACAATCTCTCGTGTATATTGTAGATCACCTATCACTCTCGTGTATATTGTGGATCCCCTGTCTTTTTCTCTCGTGTATATCGTTGATCCCCTTTTTTCTTTCACCTTTTGAAACCTTTTATAGCTTTAAGAAACAAAGAAAAATATTTTAGGCAGAAAAAGAGCCGTTAGAGCATTTTAAGGGAGCATAAAAGGCAATTAAAATGGGCAAAAAACTAGCCGTTGCGGATAATTTTCATCGCAGGGGTCGACTCATGAGTCAACTCATGCTTCAGGAGTCGACTCATGAGTCGACTTCTGTTGCAACTGCCAGAAATATTGGTTTCTGGATTTTTTGGCCCAAAATAGCAGAGGTCAACTCATGAGTCGACTCATGCCTTGTGGGTCGACTCATGAGTCGACTCACAGGTCGTGCCAAGCCAAAAAACCAGCGTGCCAAGGGAAATTTTTGCGTGCCAATCAGCTCATTGTGCCATGAGTTGACTCATGAGTCGACTCATGCACTTCAAACATTCATAACTTCAAAAATATAAATCCAAAAATAATGAAATTTTCACCAATAGATTACAAATCATTTGTTCTACCAAATGATACTATCAAATCAGGATTTTAGTAAAATTATGATTTTGCCCCTGAAGAGCATAAAGATTTTTTCAACTAAAAATATTTGTATCCCTTCAATCTGCTTTGTAATCATCAAAATCAATCTAGGAGTAGCAATCTCCCCCTTTTTGATGATGATAAAATATTTGAACAAAAGCATTTATGTGAATGCATTAATTTCAAAAGAATGCATTATAGGTGTATATGCTTGAAAAGCGTATGATTCTTTTGGCATGTGATATAAATGGTCATATACAAAAATAGTTTATCCATTTTCTTAAAGATTTGAAGATATGCTCATTGGATTATGTGATTTTGGTGTTAGAGCAGAAAACTTATTTTTGTTATCAGATCAAGCTGTATTCTGAAAATTTGCTCATTCTCATTTGATTTTAGTTTTAGCATCAGAGCAAAAAATAATTATGTGCTTTAATTGCTTTTGATACAAAAAATAATTATGTGTGCAAAAGCATGTTTAAGAGTTGATTTGGAAAGTGTATTAGATCATTTTGAGTTTAAGATGTATCAGAGCAAGAGAAAAATAAATTTTGCAATGTATCAGAGCAAGAAAAATAATTTTACAATGTTATCAGAAAAAAAAATTTTACAATGTATCAGAGCAAGTTAAAAAATTTTAAGATGTATCAGAGTAAGTTAAATTTCTTAAGATGTATCAAGGCAAGTTGAATTTCTTAAGATGTATCAAGGTAAATAAAGTTTCAAAAGATGTATTAGAGTAAGTTGGAATTTTAAAGTATATCAGAGCATATTTAAATTTTTAAAGTAAATCAGAGCATATGTAAAGAAGTAATTTAAAAGTTACTTATTTGCATTGTACTTAGCATTATACTTTTGATATTGTTCTTTAAATTCTCCAATTCATTCATTAATTTCTCATAATTTGTAGTTTTGCTTTTGATGGGTTGCTTTTTCTTTAATTGCTCATAATTTATGGTTTTGCTTTTGATGGATTGCTTTTTCTTTAATTTTTGTTTAATTTCTCCCCCTTTTTGACATCATCAAACATGGTTAACTCCTCCTTTTTCTGAAATATTCTTTAATTTCTCCCCCTTTAGAGTTTATCACAGATGTTTGCTCCCCCTTAATACAGCAATTATTAACAGCAAACAACAACAAAGAGAAGATAATATTTCAACAAGGAGAATATATATAACCAAAATATGATCGTCATCATTATAAAAGGTAGAAATATAAGTAAAAAAATGATACCATAAAACCATAATTGTTTCAATACATAGTTCATAATATAAAAGTCAACCAGCTAATTGTCAATACATGGCCCCAAAATACAGATCCTAGAACAAGACACTAACACCTAGGATCTAGTAATGATCATGAGAAGTCATGGATCGGAGTCATCAGATATGGGATGAGAAGCTGATGGATCTCGATCAGAAGTGCATCCTCTACCCCGTCTGCCTCTGGCACGAGCAGGAGAGCGAGATGAACTGGGTGGCTGAGTACGCTGAGAGGCTAAGGACTGAACAGAAAGGGTGAGTCTGATGGAATCAAGTACGTTCAGTGCTCTGGAAACAGATTGAAGTAGAGCAGTGAACTGAGTGGATGCATGCTCACTCGATCCTCGGATCTCTCTCCTCAGTAACTCATATCCACCCTCCAGTGCTCCTCTGAGCTTGCCAGCCTCTGCAGTGAGGTCTGTGACCTCAATAGTTGACTCCTGTGGCTGAGGATGGGCCAAAGCAAGGACTTGCCCCTACAAGTCAAGAACTCTGCCAGTCAGTCTCCAGACAGTGTCCTCAAGCTGCTGAATCCGGATGGACTGATCTGATATCATCTGAAACACAGTGGAGATGTGGGGAGTCATGGTCTGATCAGAAGAAGTGGCTCCTGGTGCAAAAGTAGTACTGCTCCACTGACTAGATAGCAAAGAAGCCACACGCTGTGATATCTGCTCGATCTGATCGTCAGCCAGTCTGAACTCTGATTGAGGTGCTCTGCTCTCTGGCTGATACACTGGTGTGGGCATCCTAGTAAATTCTGAAGGGCCAGCCTCTGTATCAGGAATGAACTAGATATTTGGTGATGCAGCCCTGAAGTCATGGACAGGAGATGATGGACCTTCTTCTTCAGCTCTGTCTTCAGTTCTGTCTTCAGCTCTCTCCTCAGCTCTCTCCCCAGCTCTCTCCTCAGCTCTTTCTTCAGAGCCCTTGATCCAACCACCATCAGTCTTTGTAAATCCCATTCGGTGCAGGGTGTGTTGGTTGAAAGTGTCCACATGAGAGAGCTTAGTAGATGCCTCCCCCTCACAGCTAACTCCAAACCTCCTAAATACTCGAGTAAGGGCCATACCATAAGGCAAGTGTGCCTTGGATCTGTTCAAAGTCTCTCTCATGGCCTCTATCATAAGTACAGGGAGGTTCAGGGGGGTCTGAGTGATGACATGAAACATGATACAAACATCTCTGCTGGAAAGTAAATCATGCCTACCACTCCTAGGAAAGAAGAGCTTAGTTACCATCTGATGCAGGATCCTCATCTCAATGGACAAAATCTTTGCTTCCAATTTATTTAAACTCCCTGAATAAGTTTCCTCTAGTATAACTCTGATCCCTTCTTCTTTTACTGGGAGTTCCATATAAGAGTAACCCTCACTAGGCAACTGAAGTATTTCTCCCAATATACTAGAATCCAAGCAAATATCAATACCCTTGACTGTTGAAGTCACTGACCCATTTCCATAATGTAGATTCTGGTAGAATTCTCTAACTAGGTCAACATAGGTGACTTCCTTAAGGGAGCAGTAGAAATCCCATCCTTGGTTTTTAATCTTAGTTGCAAATGTAAAACCCTCTTTTTCAAAGAACCAAAAATCTATATTCTTCCCGGTTTCAACTTTTCTATCAGAAAGAGGATTCTTACTGGGTCTTAGGAAGGATTGAGGGGGACCTTGAGCAGATACTGAAGCTGGAGTAGGAGCAGTGGAAGACTGAGCAGCTTGCCTTTTCTTTCGGACAATTTCTTCAGGCTCACGGACTGACTTTCTTCTTTGGGGAAGCTTCATCTTCGGAGCCATATTCACTACAGTAGCAGGCAAGGAGACTTGGAGGAACAAGTGAATGAGTGGAGGAGGGATCACAAGAGAGTGAAGAGGGATTTTGGTGGAGAAAAGAGGTGGATTTGGGAAGAACGGTGGAGTGCTAGGGCACGCTCCAATCGTGCCAAACAATGGAAGAAAGCACAAAAATCCCTTTCCAAGGTGGCGATTTTTGGTGGAGAGGAGGAGGGAGAAGTGCCTCGAACTAGATCCTTGGATTTGGAGCAAAAGGAATTGGAGAAGTCGGCTTTTGGAAGGAGGAAGATGAGAGGATGAGTCGGCTCACGAACAGGATCCCGTATAAAAACAATGAGCCCGTGGAAAGTTTGAGGAAATAACAAGTTTGCCATTGAGTCGACTCATGGGGGTCGACTCATGAAATTCAGAAATTCAGAAAAAATGTGAATAAATTCCAGAAAAATTTGAAATTTTGGGAGAAAGAGTTTTGCTCAAAGATAAGTTTTTAGAATAATAAAATTGAGCTTTTGGGACCAGAATAGATGTTGGAAATTGAGTTCTAAGAATTTTTGACATCAATTTTTGGAAATTGAGAAAAATTTAGGCATATGGATCTAGAATTCCTAGATTTCTCCTAATTTCACAGAATCTATCCTCACTAAGGGCCTTTGTAAAGATATCAGCTAATTGATTTTCAGTGCAAACATATTCAAGAATTATATTTTTGTTTTGAACATATTCTCTTATAAAATGATGTCTTATTTCAATATGTTTGGATCTTGAGTGTTGAATTGGATTTTTAGATAGATTTATGGCACTTGTGTTGTCACATCTTATTGGTATTTCATTAAGTTTGATTCCAAAGTCTTCGAGTTGTTGCTTAATCCACAAGATTTGAGCACAACAACTTCCGGCTGTAATGTATTCGGCTTCAGCCGTAGACAGTGCCACCGAATTTTGTTTCTTGCTAAACCATGAGATTAGGTTAACTCCAAGAAATTGGCAAGTTCCACTTGTGCTTTTTCTATCTAATTTGCATCCAGCAAAATCAGCATCTGAATATCCTAATAAATCAATTTGTGAGTCCTTAGAGTACCATAACCCTAGAGTTTGAGTACCATTTAAGAATCTAAGGATTCTTTTAACAGCATTCAAATGAGATTCTTTAGGATTAGATTGATATTTAGCACATAAACAAACACTAAACATGATATCAGGCCTACTTGCAGTTAAATATAATAATGAGCCAATCATACCTCTATAGTATTTTAAGTCTACACATTTACCTTCATCATCCTTGTCAAGCTTACATGAGGGACTCATTGGTGTGCCAATTGGTTTGCAGTTCTCCATTCCAGATCTTTTGAGTAATTCCTTGGTGTACTTGCTTTGGGTGATGGAGATTCCCTCTTTTGATTGTTTGATTTGGAGTCCGAGGAAGAAGGTGAGTTCTCCCATCATGCTCATCTCGAACTTCCCCTGCATAAGCTTAGCAAAGTCTTGACAAAGGGATTCATTAGTAAACCCAAAAATTATGTCATCAACATAAATTTGTATAACTAGCATATCATTTTGATTTCTTTTAATAAAGAGGGTTGTATCTACATTACCTCTTGAAAAACCATTATTTAGTAGAAATTTGCTTAGCCTATCATACCATGCTCTAGGTGCTTGTTTTAATCCATATAAAGCTTTATTTAATCTAAAGACATGATTAGGAAAAGCATGATTTTCAAATCCAGGGGGTTGTTCTACATATACTTCTTCAGCAATATATCCATTTAAAAATGCACTTTTAACATCCATTTGAAATAATTTGAATTTCATAAAGCAAGCATATGCAAGTAGAAGTCTAATAGCTTCTAATCTAGCAACAGGTGCAAAGGTTTCATCAAAATCAATTCCTTCTTCTTGATTATATCCCTTAGCAACCAGTCTTGCTTTATTTCTAATTACATTTCCATGCTCATCTAATTTGTTTCTAAAAACCCATTTTGTGCCAATTATTGAATAATTTTTAGGTCTTGATACTAAGGTCCAAACATTATTTCTTTCAAATTGATTAAGTTCCTCTTGCATTGCATTAATCCAATTATGATCATTTTCAGCTTCTTCAAAAGTTTTAGGTTCAAGATGAGATACAAAAGCACAATGATTAACTACATCTCTAAGTGAAGAACGGGTTTTTACCCCATGCATAGGATCACCAATAATTAACTTCTTAGGGTGGTTGTGAACATACCTCCATTTCTTGGGTAGGTCATTTGTACCTTGAGGTTGTTCTTGAATTTCTTCACCTCTCTCATCTTGTTTGTCTTCTTGATCCTTGTCTTCTGGAGTTGCTGAATCTTTCAGAGTGATCTCCTTCATACCTTCTATTAGTGGATCTGCATCATCAACACCCTCATTCTTCCTTGAAGGAAGATCGTTAGATTCATCAAAAACAACATGTATGGACTCCTCAACTACTAAAGTTTTTTTGTTGAAAACTCTAAATGTTTTACTAGTGGAGGAGTAACCTAGAAAGATTGCTTCATCTGATTTTGCGTCAAATTTACCAGGTCTTTCTTTGCCATTATTTAATACAAAACATCGGCAACCAAAAATATGAAAATATGCAATATTTGGTTTTCTTCCTTTCCAAAGTTCATAGGGGGTTTTCTTTAAAAATTATCTAATCAAGGCACGATTTAAAATGTAACATGCTGTGTTAATTGCTTCCATCCAAAAATATCTTGGAAGGTTGCTTTCACAAAGCATGGTACGGGCCATTTCTTCTAAGGTTCTATTTTTCCTTTCAACTACCCCATTCTGTTGGGGTGTCCTAGGAGCAGAGAAGTTATGGCCAATTTCATTTTCATCACAAAAATTTTCAAAGTCTTGATTTTCAAATTTAGTTCCATGATCACTTCTAATATTTTGAATTGAAAACCCTTTTTCATTAGTGACTTTTCGGTGAAATTTAGTGAAAATATGAAAAGTTTCATTTTTGTGTGCCAAAAAGAAAACCCAAGTAAAATGAGAGTAATCATCTATAATTACAAAGCCATATCGTTTTCCTCCTAGACTAGTGGTTCTAGTTGGTCCAAATAAGTCTATATGCAAGAGCTCTAAAGGTCTAGAAGTTGAAACAGTATTTTTGGATTTAAATGAAACTCTAGTTTGTTTACCTAATTGGCATGCATCACAAATTCTATCCTTTTTAAAATTCAATTTTGGCAAATCAAGAACTAATTCTTTCTTAATTAATTTTGAAAGAGAATGCATGCTAATATGTGCAAGTCTACGATGCCACAGCTAACTAGTCTCATTAACTTTAGCATTCAAGGATACTAGGCATTGCATGTCTAATTTGGCTAAATCATTCAAATCTACCATATAAACATTGCCATGCCTATGTCCTATAAATTTAATACCATCGTTAATAGGACTAGTCACAATGCAAACAGATGATTCAAAAATAACTTTATACCCTTTATCACAAAATTGACTAATGCTAAGTAAGTTATGCTTTAAACCTTTAACTAACAAAAATTTTTAATGTATTTGGAGGGAGTGATACCAATGTTACCTATCCCGATGATCTTTCCTTTACCATTATCTCCAAAGGTGACCATCCCTCCATCCTTAGCATCAAGCGTGATGAATTGTGATTCATCACCAGTCATGTGTCTCGAGCATCCACTGTCAAGATACCATTTCTGTTTCCTCCTTGGGATGCTAAACACACCTGCAAGCAAAAGTCTAGTCTTAGGTACCCAAGCTTTCTTGGGTCCTTTTAGGTTAGTCAAAATGGTTCCTTTTGGAACCCATATTTTCTTTATAGTTGTGTTTGCAGATTTGTTAATAAGGCATGTGTATGATTTATGTCCTATTCTATCATATTTGAAACAAGTAATATTTGTAGACTTGTTACTTGAATAATTTACATAAATATTCTTCAGAAATTTTTGTTTCTTCAAGGGGTTATAGCCAAGTCCAGCTTTATCATATACAGCTTTTTGATTATCAAGAATCATATTTAGTTTGTTTGAACTTAAGGTGAACTTATCTACTATAGGTTTCAGCTTGTTAATTTCATTCTTTAAGCTTTGATTTTCTTGAATCAAGGTGGATTTTTCAATTGAAAGGTTTTCATCTTGTTTCACTAAGGACTGATTTTTCAATTTCAGTTCTTTGTTTTTCATCCCTAGTTTCTTTAATTCATCAATTAAATCATAGAATGCTTCATGCAATTCTTCAAAAGTAAATTCACTAGGGGATTCAGAAGTTACCTCATTTTCGTGTGCCATTAGGCACAGGTTAGCTTGTTCTGTAGAGGTTTCCTCATCGGAGCTTGAGTCATCACTCGCACTCCAAGTCGCCATCATTGCTTTCTTTTTAAACTTTTTGGGACCTTTCTTCAGTTGTGGATATTTGGATTTGAAATGTCCCGGCTTCTTGCACTCGTAGCATATAAGGGGTTGATCTTTCTCTTTCTCTTTGCTTTGTTCCCCTTTTGTGAATGACTTCTTTCTCATCTCCTGTTTCCTTTTTCTTAGAAACTTCTTAAATCTTTGGGTGATGAGTGCCATCTCTTCATCCTGTTCTTCATCTTCAGTGTCATCCATTTCATCATCAGGCGAAGCTGTGGATTTGAGGGCAATGGTTCTTTTCTTTTTGACTTCATCCTCTTGATGTTGCTTCATGCTAAGTTCATGAGTCATCAAGGATCCAAGAAGCTCTTCTAGAGGTAGAGTGTTCAAGTCCTTTGCTTCTTGGATGGCAGTCACCTTGGCTTCCCAAGTTCTTGGCAATGACCTGAGAATCTTCCTTACAAGCTCACTGTTAGTATAAGATTTGCCAAGACTCTTCAAACCATTAATTATATCAGTAAAATGAGTAAACATAGCAGTTATGGACTCATCATGCTCCATTTTAAATAATTCATATTTATGCACAAGCATGTTTATTTTAGACTCTTTTACTTGATTTGTTCCCTCATGGGTTACTTCTAACCTATCCCATATTTCTTTAGCAGATGCACAAGTAGAAATGCGATTAAATTCATTTGAATCAAGTGCACAATAAAGAACATTCATAGCTTTAGCATTTAATTGTGCCAATTTCTTATCAACCTCATCCCATTCTTTCTCGGATTTGGTTGACTCCTCACCATCTATAATCTTGGTGGGTGTGTGAGGACCGTTCACTATGATACTCCATATATCATAGTCGAGTGCTTGTATGAATATCTTCATCCGAGCTTTCCAGTAGGTGTAATTAGACCCATTGAAAAGTGGAGGTCGGTTGGTAGATTGCCCCTCGGCTAGAGAAGTACCGACATGGGTTGCCATAGATCTTTGGCTCTTTGATTGTTAGATCAAAGAAGGACTAGAGCACCGGGCTCTGATACCACTTGTTGCCCAGCTATGCAACCCAAGAGGGGGGGTGAATTGGGTTTTTAAAAATTTTAAGCTTAGCTAATTACTTATGAAAAGTATTTGTTAAAAGCTTGATGAATGAGAAGAAAGACTTTAATTCAAGATTAATTACCTAAAGCAAGAATGCAAGGATATAATAAAGAAATAAAGAGAAACAATAAAGCACACTACAAACACAAGGATTTATAGTGGTTCGGTGCCAACCTTGCACCTACATCCACTCTCCAAGCTCCTACTTGGGAATTCCAATCCACTATACTTGTATTCAACCCGAATACAAACATCGAAAACTCCGACACTAGCTATCCCAAGCTAGTCCACTTATTTCTCGGGTACAAGCCAACCCAAAATACTCCGATTTCAGGTTCGGATCAACCTTCCTTTGTTTTGAAAACCCTCCAAAAACAAGAACAATTACTCACAAAGAGTAAGACAGTTTAGAGCACAAATAAGTACAAGAATAGCTCCTTAAATGAGCGAATATAACAATAAAAACACTTTACTCAAATGAAGAATCCCCTTTTGGATTTCTTCAAGGTGGATGAAGAGTTGAATGAACGCTTGAGGAGAAGGTGAACTTTGATTGAAGACTTCTTGAAGGCTTTGACAGAGCTCTTGATCAAGGTTGAAAAATTGGCTTTGAAAAACCTTCTCTTTGAATGCTCTTGAATGCCCTTTTTAACGCTCTTGCTTTTCTCTTTCACAATCTCTCGTGTATATTGTAGATCACCTGTCACTCTCGTGTATATTGTGGATCCCCTGTCTTTTTCTCTCGTGTATATCGTTGATCCCCTTTTTTCTTTCACCTTTTGAAACCTTTTATAGCTTTAAGAAACAAGGGAAAACATTTTAGGCAGAAAAAGAGCCGTTAGAGTATTTTAAGGGAGCATAAAAGGCAATTAAAATGGGCAAAAAACTAGCCGTTGCGGATAATTTCCATCATAGGGGTCGACTCATGAGTCGACTTATGCTTCAGGAGTCGACTCATGAGTCGACTTCTGTTGCAACTGTCAGAAATGTTGGTTTCTGGATTTTTTGGCCCAAAACAGCAGAGGTCGACTCATGAGTCGACTCATGCCTTGTGGGTCGACTCATGAGTCGACTCACAGGTCGTGCCAAGCCAAAAAACCAGCGTGCCAAGGAAAATTTTTGCGTGCCAATCAGCTCATTGTGCCATGAGTTGACTCATGAGTCGACTCATGCACTTCAAACATTCATAACTTCAAAAATATAAGTCCAAAAATAATAAAATTTTCACCAATAGATTACAAATCATTTGTTCTACCAAATGATACTATCAAATCAAGATTTTAGTAAAATTACGATTTTGCCCCTGAAGAGCATAAAGACTTTTTCAACTAAAAATATTTGTATCCCTTCAATCTGCTTTGTAATCATCAAAATCAATCTAGGAGCAACAGTCTCCCACCTGCGGGCTTGCTCGAGTCTCCCACCTGTCGTTCTCTCGCAGTCTCCTCGTCCTTCATTTTGAAGGCTTCTTCTGCTCAGACGTACCCCTCGGCCCGAGCCAACAGATCAGCAAAATTTTTGGGATACTTTTTCTTCAGGGAGAACAAAAGGTCATTCTTCTGAAGGCCGCCCTTCAGAGCGGCCATTGCTACCGACTGGTCTAAATTCCGGACCTCCAGCACGGCGACATTGAAACGGTTGATGTAGGCTCGAATGGACTCCCCCTCCCTCTGCTTGATATTGATGAGGGACTCCGAACCCTTTCGGGGGTGCTGGCTACTGACAAAATGGATCACGAACTGGTGGCTCATTTGATAGAAGGAAAAGATGGTACCCGACTTCAGCGTCGAGTGCCAATTTCTCGTCGCTCCCTTCAAAGTGGATGGGAAGGCTCGGCACAGAATGGCGTCGGGTGCGCCATGAAGCAGCATCATCATCCGGAAGGCCTCCAGATGATCAACCGGGTCCGAAGTCCCGTCGTAGCTTTCGAACTGGGGGAGTTTGAAGTTTGGCGGGATCGGTTCTTGCATGATCATTTGAGAAAAGGGGGGGTCAGTACAAATATCCTCACCATAAGTGGGGGGAGCGTGGCAGAGTTCTTCGATTCGCCGGTTCATCTCCTGGAGTCTCTGGTCCAGGAAATTCTCGCGACTACGGGTCTCGAGGGTCCTTTGGCAGAATGGGGGTAGAGATCTTTCCGGGGTGGAGTCGTGGTCGGATTGGGGGATTTCGACCCTTGGATTCATCTTTCCAGGAAAGACTGGGCGGCTGGCCCAAGTGGCCCATCCCACCATCAGATTTTGGAGTTCTGACGATGCTCTTTCCGGCCGCACCGATGCCTGCAGCTGCTGCTGCTGTTGCATGGCCTGCACAGCTTCAGTGAGGCCTCTGACCTGCTGCACCAGCAGGTCGAATTACTTCGTGCCAACCGCCGTTGCCGGAGGAGGTAGAGGCTGGGAGACTGGAGGTGAGGCCGGAGCCTGAGACCTGGCCGCGGAGGTCGTGGATCACCGTGTGGATGCCTTGCGGGAAGGCATTGGGTGAAGATTAAGTGGGGGAAGGAGGAGTGGACGTCGGAGAAGATGACCGGAGGCGATCCCGTTGAGCGCTTCTTTAAGAACAAGGGTACTGCGAAGACACAGGCCCTTCCTCTAGCGCCAATCCTGTTGGTGCAAAAATTCACTTGCGTCGGAGAAGCTGGAGTCAAGGGAGTCACGGTCGCCGTCGGGACCTGCAAAAGAAGTCTAAACCGGAGGTGGGGTTGCTTCGACAAGACCCTCCGATGCTCAAGTCAGTTCTCTGCCTCAATAAGAATGGAGTGCTCGAACAAAAATTTTAGCAGAGTTTTTGGGATAGAAAATAGAGCTTCGAGAATAACGTATATGGGGCCCCCTTTTATAGGCAAAGGGGGCGGCAGACTGATAGCGATATCTGTAACCGTCTGGCAGTGGGCTGTCCAGAGTCAGGCAGAGTTTGTTGTGAAGAATACTGGAGTGGGATCGTGGCTACCACCGGGTCGTGCCACGTGGAGTCTGTTGCGGGTAGTGGAACGGTGTCCGTTGTCGCAACTTGCCTGGAGGTGAAAGGAATCGCGCGGTATCCATCGCAGGGAGTGGAGCAGAATCGTGGTCATTATGGTGATCCGCCAGGGAGTGATGGAGCCGCATGGAATCCGTCGCAGGGGGCGGAGCAGTGTGGTGGCCGTTACTGCGGCCTGCCAGGGAGTGATGGAGCCGCACGAAATCTATTGCAGGAGGTGGGATAGGGTCGTGCCTATTGCTGCGGCCCACCAGTGGGTCCAGGCCTGTCGGCCGAAGTTCGGCTAGAGTGTCTGGTGGAGAGAGGAGGCTAGCCACCCGTCTGAGAGGAGCTCGGAGTCCGGCTCCCGTAGGAGTCCGACCGAAGTCCACCTGCAATTAAGGTCAGGTGCGAAGTCTGGCTCCCGTAGGAGTCCGGACGAAGTCTGTTTGCAGTTGAAGTAGAAGAAGGAGTCCGGCTCCCGTAGGAGTCCGGACGGAGTTTACCTGTAAGTGAAGTCATGGGCGGAGCCCGGCTCCCGTAGGAGTCCGAGCGAAGCCTTCCCGCAGTCGAGGTTGGGGATGAAGTCCGGCTCCCGTAGGAGTCCGGACGAAGTCTGCCTGTAGCTGGAGTCGGAGATGAGATCTGGCTCCCGTAGGAGTCCGGTCGGAGTCTACCTGCAATTAAAGTCAGGTGCGAAGTCTGGTTCCCGTAGGAGTCCGAACGAAGTCTGTCTGCAGTTAAAGTAGAAGAAGGAGTCCGGCTCCCGTAGGAGTCTGGACAGAGTTTACCTGTAAGTGAAGTCGTGGGCAGAGCCCGGCTCCCGTAGGAGTCCGGGCGAAGCCTTCCCGCAGTCAAGGTTGGGGATGAAGTCCGGCTCCCGTAGGAGTCCGGACGAAGTCTGCCTGTAGCTGGAGTCAGAGACGAGTTCTGACTCCCGTAGGAGTCCGGTCGGAGTCTACCTGAGATTAAAGTCAGGTGCGAAGTCCGGCTCCCGTAGGAGTCCGGACGAAGTCTGTCTGCAGTTGAAGTAGAAGGAGTCCGGCTCCCGTAGGAGTCCGGACGGAGTTTACCTGTAAGTGAAGTCGTGAGCGGAACCCGGCTCCCGTAGGAGTCCGGACAAAGCCTTCCTGCAGTCAAGGTTGGGGATGAAGTCCGGCTCCTGTAGGAGTCCGGACGAAGTCTGCCTGTAGCTGGAGTCGGAGATGAGATTTGGCTCCCGTAGGAGTCCGGTCGGAGTCTTCCTGCAATTAAAGTCAGGTGCGAAGTCCGGATCCCAGAGGAGTCCGGACGAAGTCTGTCTGCAGTTGAACTAGAAGGAGTCCGGTTCCCGTAGGAGTTCGGACGGAGTTTACCTGTAAGTGAAGTAGTGGGTGGAGCCCGACTCCCGTAGGAGTCCGGACGAAGCCTTCCCGCAGTCGAGGTTAGGGATGAAGTCCGGCTCCCGTAGGAGTCCGGAGGAAGTCTGCCTGTAGCTGGAGTCGGAGACAAGATCTGGCTCCCATAGGAGTCTGGTCGGAGTCTTCCTGCAATTAAAGTCAGGTGCGAAGTCCGGCTCCCGTAGGAGTCCGGACGAAGTCTGTCTGCAGTTGAAGTAGAAGAAGGAGTCTGGCTCCCGTAGGAGTCCGGACGGAGTTTACCTGTAAGTGAAGTCGTGGGCAGAGTCCGGCTCCCGTAGGAGTCTGGGCGAAGCCTTCCCATAGTCGAGGTTGGGGATGAAGTCTGGCTCCCGTAGGAGTCCAGACGAAGTCTGCCTGTAGCTGAAGTCAGAGACAAGATCTGGCTCCTGTAGGAGTCCGGTCGGAGTCTACCTGCAATTAAAGTCAGGTGCGAAGTCCGGCTCCCGTAGGAGTCCGAACGAAGTCTGTTTGCAGTTGAAGTAGAAGAAGGAGTCCAGCTCCCATAGGAGTCCGGACGGAGTTTACCTGTAAGTGAAGTCGTGGGCGGAGCCCGGCTCCCGTAGGAGTCCGGGTGAAACCTTCCCACAGTCGAGGTTGGGGACGAAGTCCGGCTCCCGTAGGAGTCCGAACGAAGTCTGCCTGTAGCTGGAGTCGGGGATGAGATCTGGCTCCCGTAGGAGTCCAGTCGGAGTCTACCTACAATTAAAGTCAGGTGCAAAGTCCGGCTCCCGTAGGAGTCCGGATGAAGTCTGTCTGCAGTTGAAGTAGAAGAAGGAGTCCGGATGGAGTTTACCTGTAAGTGAAGTCATGGGCGGAGCCCGGCTCCCGTAGGAGTCCGGGCGAAGCCTTCCCGCAGTCGAGGTTGGGGATGAAGTTCGGCTCCCGTAGGAGTCCGGACGAAGTCTGCCTGTAGCTGGAGTCGAAGACGAGATCTGGCTCCCGTAGGAGTCTGGTCGGAGTCTACCTGCAATTAAAGTCAGGTGCGAAGTCCGGCTCCCGTAGAAGTCTGGACGAAGTCTGTCTGCAGTTGAAGTAGAAGGAGTCCGGCTCCCGTAGGAGTCCGAACGGAGTTTACCTGTAAGTGAAGTCGTGGGCGGAGTCCGGCTCTCGTAGGAGTCCGGGCGAAGCCTTCCCGCAGTCGAGGTTGGGGATGAAGTCCGACTCCCATAGGAGTCCGGACGAAGTCTGCCTGTAGCTGGAGTCAAAGACGAGATCAAGCTCTCGTAGGAGTCTGGTCGACGCTGGTGGGGTCCTGCCTGTCGGCAAGACTTGGGAGTGCGGCAGAGGCCCGGCCGCCTGGGATGTTTGAAGAGACGCTGTCGGAGGTCGAAAGTCGGTTGGATCCCCGGAGGGTCACCCCCATCATGAACTTCGGCTGAGGGTATTTTATACCCAACAGGCTTTATAGGTCTCTACCTTCCCGTTCGCTCCTCGATCTTTTTTTTTTGAAAATCCATTTATACTTTGTGGGTTTTATCCCTTCGAGTGGATCAACTAGTATCCATATACCATTGATCTCTGTGGACTCTAGCTCGGACTTCATGGCCTCATGTCATTTTTGGGAGTTGAGCCTTTGTGTAGCTTCCATGTAGGTGATCGAATCCTCATCATTCTCATCAAGTTCAATGGGGTTATCATCCTGAATCAAGAAATCATAATATCTATCTGGCTGATGTGGTACTCTACCGAATCTCCTTAATGGTGCCTCTACTAGCTCTGAATTCGATTCTCTAATCAAATCTAGTTCTATGTGTGTCGGTCCTTCCACCTTTTAAACTTCATTAAGTTCAATTTTATAGGCATTAGCTTCTTCTTTAAGGAACTCCTTTTCCTACCCTGCTGCTGACAAACACTATTTGCTTTGCAGTGAGGTAGAAGTAGTATCCTTTAGTTTTCTTTGGGTACCCTACAAATAAACATCATCGGACTTAGGTCCAAGCTTATTTATCTTTAAATACTTGATATAAATTGGATGCCACCAGACCCTAAGGTCTGAGAGCGCTGGCATATGCCCATTCCATATCTCATATGGAGTTTTATTGACAGATTTGCTCGATATCTTATTCAAAATGTAGCAGGTAGTTTCTAGAGTATATCCTCAAAAGGAGATTAGCAGACTTACAAAGTCCATCATGGACTGGACCATATCTAAGAAGATTTGATTCCTCCTTTTGACACCCCATTATGTTATGATATTCCAAGAAAGATCCATTGTGAGAAAATCTTATTCTCTTCTAGATATGTCAGGAAGTCACTGGTGAGGTATTCACCTTTTCGATCTGATCGAAGGGTCTTAATATTCTTTCTAGTTTGTTTCTCTACTTCAGTACGGAATCATTTGAATATTTTAAAAAATTTTGATTGATGCTTCATAAGATAGACATACCTATATCTCGATAGGTCATTTGTAAATATAATGAAGTAGTAGTATCCTCCTCTAGCACTTATATTTATAGGTCTGTATACATCAGTATATATTAGACTTAGGACATCGTTAGCTCTTTCATCTTTTTTCTTAAAAGGTGACTTTGTTATCTTACCAAGTAGACATGATTCACAGGTAGGCAATGATTCACAATCATCTATTTCAAGGATACGTTCTTTGATCAACCTATCAATCCTACTCTTGTTCACATGACCAAGCTTATAATGCCAAAGATAGGTTTCACTAACATTATCTAATTTAGGATGTTTACTGGATGTGTATATTACACCAATAGGCCGTGATATTATGTATATGCCATGTCGTAATTATCTACGCATAATTACAGTATCATTTATAATGATATCACAAGAATTATCCTTTATTATAAACTTGAAATAAAGTTTGGCCAAAAGGCCTACAGAGATGATATTCATAAAAAAAAAGGATAATAATGATAATCATCTAACATAATACTGTTGGATGTATGCCCTGAAGCCAATCTTAATTGATGCATATCATATTTCTAGGAAATATTTTTGTACTTTATGGGCATTAATATTACCATTCATGTTTATGGATCTATGAATCATCCAAGGGATTAACAAGATGATGACATATATTCTTAAAGAGTTGAGAATTTGAGATATATGTCATTGATGGTTAATTTCTAAATTGCTCCTGGTCATAGAATCATCATGAAGATGGTGATTGATCCAGATAGATCAGTGCATGGATCACTTTCTTCGGATAGATGGATCTCAAGTCTACAGTGTAGTGACACTGGATGAGAGTGCAGGTGGTTGTTAGAGAATAACTAGTATAGAGCGTGGCCAACACGAGAAGTCACATGGATGTCTGCTCACTCGTTAACGACTTTCTCGATGCTGTAGTTGTATGACTGATCCTTTGACCTGCAATGCTACAGCTACTCGCAGTGAGGCTGTTGAAGTTTGATTGACACATAAATATGGATCTCAATGAGCCCTTATAGTGGATGTTGGTGACAGTTGGTCCACCATAGGAGTATGATGTACACCTAGATGGGATCTATCGATCCTAGTAGAAGAAAGTAGTCTTATGAGATTTATGAAATTGAGTCTTTAAGTCTATGGTTATAGCAGTGTGATTAATAAAAAAAATTTCATGAGAATCATATATAGACTCGAGCTGATTGGATCTATCATATGACCAATAATGAGGTTTGATGATTCATCCATGACCTACCATCCGGTCGGGACTCACGATAGAAGAACTGTATTATACGTTAACTGTACTTAGAAGTTCATCACCTTTTATTTTACTAGATTGTCACTACATATTGCTAGATGTCACTGGTGGATTGTGAGATCTACGAGCATCATCTTGATGATCGATGATCCTTGGTGGGCAGAGTTGGAATGGTTCCAACCTATTGAAAAGAGTTTCAATGATATTGTGATAGAGATTATAATATATCTCACTACCAGACAGAGTAGAACCTATGGGGTCACACATAAATTGACTTTTAACTGATCAGATGGTTGAATTATAATTATGAATCATGATAGGATTTGATTATCAATTTGATTGATGATTGATCCAATGCAAAAGTTGCATCATATAACTCACTAAAGAGTTAGTAAGTTAAAAGAGGATTAATTAGTAATTGAATTGCTAATTGGCTCAATTTGATTAAGCTATGGGGCTTGCATCAAGTCTAATTAAATTAGATTTAATTTGACTTAACATGGATTTGATTTGATCAAATCTGATTGGGTTATAAGATAACTAAATTGCATGGAAGAATGATTCCTAATTGAATTAGGATTTGAGTTTAACTCAATTTCTAATTAGATTAGGATCTAAACAAGAATGTTTGAATTCTTATTTAGACTAAAAATTTTTATTTTCATGGGTGTACCAAATCTTAATTAGATTAGGATTAAATTGAGTTTGATTCAAGCATCAAAAAAGAATCCAAAAGGACTAGGACTCCTTCTCTAAGTAGGTGACATCTAATCTAAATAGTTTGGACTCCAAATTAGATTTAGATTTTTATCTATTTGGATCTAATTAGGTCCTAATATGATTAGAATTAATTAGGATTTAAATTGGTTTAAATCAGCTACCTAAAAGAAGAGTCCCATGTGAGTTAAAATTCCTCCTTTTATGCACCCTAAAAGCCCCACACCCCACTCTTTTTTAGCATGTAAGAACTCATGGAATTTCTCCATAACCATGAGATGTTTTAGCGTGAAAGAAGTTCACACCTTATTTTCTTATATGAGTTTTGGTGCAAAATCAGATTAGATGTGGCAGCATAAAAATCTAGAGTTCAAGGATGTTAGGACTCTTATCTCCTAACCCAACACATTATCTCTTTGCCTATTTAAATGTGAGACTTTTGAGGGATGGTAAGACCTGATATGGATAAGGTTTTGACACCATAAGGAAGGGAGTTGTGCATGGAGAAAAGTCATGGTGAGAGGCACGGCGTGAAGGTCCTTCATGGCGTGAGGTTTGGTCCTTCATATCCCTTCTTTCTTACACAACCAAAAGTTGGTGATTAGGACATCTCCTCTCTTTTGTCCATGTTTGGACATGAGTTTTCCTCTCCTCTTTGTCCAAAAGTTAGATAAAATTTTTATATCTCTAGTATAGAGATTTGGTGCATGAATTATAGGAAGAAAAGAGAAGAAAGGGTTCTTCTCATGATCTCTAGTGTAGAGATCAACATCCTTCTGCAATCTTCTATTTCTCTAAGAGTGTCTTAAGAGAAAAGAAGATTTTCAACCATTAAGATGTGATCTCTACAAGGGAGCTAGCACTCTGGTAAGATCAAAAAGCTTCTGATCAGATCAAAGTCTCATGTGGATACCCGTAGATGTCGGACACTTATGTGGCTTCAAGGGACCTTCGGAAGATATCCATGATCATCAGTTCATGGTGAAGATCAATCCATGCCACGGTATGTTCTTTATTTATTTTCTCTATTTAATTTCTATATTTGAATCCTACCTCACATATGATGAGCCTATTTATGATTTTAAGATTTGTTCTTATGCATGCTTAGATTCAATTAGATTTAATCTAAAAATTTTAAATTATATTGCATACTCATTTTGAAAATTTTTACATATATGAAATGATGAAACTTTAATAGTGGTATCAGAGCCACATCATATGCATGAGATTAAGATTTAGATCTAAAATCTGTAGAGAAAAATTTCAGTTTTGAAAGTTTTTGATGTCGTTCTGACATAAGATTGTCCTGGCATAATCTGTTATGCTGAATGGTTATCCTAGAATGATGTTAAAATTTTTAATTTAGTTAATTTTAGATCTGATTTTTTCAGTATATATATGATATATATTTTATTATTTAGATCTGAAAAGAGTTTCGAGATCTATTTTGATTCATATATATGATATATGAAAGCATGTTTAGGGTTTAAATTTGTTTCTATAACCTGAACTTATTCATGTATATGATATATATTTATATGTATGATCTAAAATTATTTCAAGATCAAAATATATTTTTTATACAAAAAATTTAGATCTAAAAATTTAGGTTTAAGATATGAAATTAGTGTTTGTGCATGAAGAATTGGTCATGGGTAGATCAAATTAGGTCATGTAATTGAATTACATCTAAGATTTTTTATTTGATCATATTGGATTCGAATCGATTTAATAATTGATCAAATTGAGTCAAGTATTGATTAGGATGAGGTCAATAGAGCTTAAGATTATATAATTATTATTGATCGAATCGATTAACACCGATATGTATAATCGATTAATCTAAAGATCTAATTCGGCTCTATGGCTTGAATCTGATTTACTTAAGCTAATCTATTTAGATTAATTAATCAATTAGTGTTTAAGATAAGTAATTGAAAGATGGTTATTTAATTGGTTCCATTCGCTGACTTGGTCAATGTATTGGTGTCTAAGGAAAGCAACAGGGGGACCCCCACTAATTTCAACTTACTTGATCAATTTGAAAGATTGAGTCTTAAATATGGTTGCTTGATGATTTGATTTAGTCCATACCAATTAGATCAGTCATATGATGACTGATTAGATAAGACCTAAACTCAAAATCTCTTTATAAATATTAAGTCCAATGGTCTTCCACTGTTGTAGATATGTGGGTGTGCTCCTGATGTTAATTGTTCTCAACTAGTCACAGTGATTTTGTTGCATCAAAAATATGCAACCACTCTGTTGGGTATAAATTACCCGCAGCCGAAATCGACAGCAGAACGGCTCCACCCGGACTCCTACGGGAGCTGGGCTCCTCCTTCAACAGCAGAACGGCTCCGCCCGGACTCCTACGGGAGCCGGGCTCCTCCTTCAACAGCAGAACGGCTCCGTCCGGACTCCTACGGGAGCCGGGCTCTTCAAGCAGAACGGCTCCGCCGGACTCCTACGGGAGCCGGGCTCCTCCTTCAACAGCAGAACGGCTCCGCCCGGGAGCCGGGCTCCTCCTTCAACAGCAGAACGGCTCCGCCCGGACTCCTACGGGAGCCGGGCTCCTCCTTCAACAGCAGAACGGCTCCGCCCGGGAGTCGGGCTCCTCCTTTAACAGCAGAACGGCTCCGCCCGGACTCCTACGGGAGCCGGGCTCCTCCTTCAACAGCAGAACGGCTCCGCCCGGACTCCTACGGGAGCCGGGCTCCTCCTTCAACAGCAGAACGGCTCCGCCCGGACTCCTACGGGAGCCGGGCTCCTCCTTCAACAGCAGAACGGCTCTGCCCGGACTCCTACGGGAGCCGGGCTCCTCCTTCAACAGCAGAACGGCTCCGCCCGAGAGCCGGGCTCCTCCTTCAACAGCAGAACGGCTCCGCCCGGACTCCTACGGGAGCCCTCCTTCAACAGCAGAACGGCTTCGCCCGGACTCCTACGGGAGCCGGGCTCCTCCTTCAATAGCAGAACGGCTCCGCCCGGACTCCTACGGGAGCCGGGCTCCTCCTTCAACAGCAGAACGGCTCCGCCCGGACTCCTACGGGAGCCGGGCTCCTCCTTCAACAGCAGAACGGCTCCGCCCGGACTCCTACGGGAGCCGGGCTCTGCCATCGACAGCAGGGTGGCTCCGTCCGGATCCCTATGGGAGCCAAGCTCCATCCTCAGTCTCCGACCTCAGTATTAGCTGCTGGAGCCGGACTCCACCCACAACCTCGTCCGAAAGGGGGACTCCTCCCGGACTCCTACAAAGGCCGAACTCTGACTACTGCCGAGCCATGGTCAACAGATCCGTGTCCTTTGGCAGATAACAATAACTGCCATGATCCTGTTCCACTTCCTGTAGCGGATTCCACGCGGCTCCACCTCCCCCTACGATAGGTGCTGCACGATCCCACTACCCTCTGACAGGCTGTGTCGACAGCTATGATGCTGCTCCGCTCCCTGCGGCAGGTGCTGCACGATCCCACTACTCGTTGACAACTAGCAGTAACGGACGCCACTCCACTTCCTGCAACAGGCCCTATGTGGCGGGCCATGATGATGGCCACGTGTCCGCTCCATTATCTTTCGCAATCAATTCCCCTGACCATGGGCGGCCCACTACCAGGCGGTTACAAACGTCGCCATCAGTCCGTTGCCTCCCCCGCCTATAAAAGGGGGACTCAGATACGTTATTCTTTAAGCTCTTTTGCCTTATCTCAAAACTCTGCTAAACTCTCCGTTCGAGCACTCCATTCTTGTTGAGGCAGAGAATTGACTTGAGCGTCGGAGGGTCTTGCCGGAGCAACCCCACCTCCGGTTTAGACTTCCCTTGCAGGTCCCGACGGCGACTGCGGCTTCCTCAACTCCAGCTTCTCCGACGCAGGCGGATTTTTGCACCAACAGGATTGGCGCTAGAAGGAGGGCGTGAACCTTCGCAGCACCCTTGTTCTTGAAGGAGCGCTCAACGGACCCGCTTTTGGCCATCTTTTCCGGCACCCAATCCTCTTTTTCTCATCCGATGCCCTCCCGTGAGGTTTCCGCACAGCTACCTCCGGCTATGGTTGATGATAAAGGGTGGCCGGATGACCAGCCTTCACCGGATTCCGTCAATGTCATCTCGGGAGAATCCCGGCCGGAGGCAACCAGCACATCAGCTGCACCCCTCAAGCGGCAAAAAGTTGAAGAGCCCATAGCCTTCACTGAAGAAGATGCCCAGGGAGTCCAATTCCCTCATAACGATGCGGTCGTAGTTTCCTTGAACATAGCAAATTATGATGTCCGTCGCATTCTCGTCGACAACAGAAGTTCGGCCGACATCTTATTCTACAGCGCCTATTCGAGAATGGCCACTCTTGGCGGTCATCTAAGGCCGATGTGCTCTCCCCTGATAGGGTTTACTGGTGACGCCGTTCCGACGGAAGGAATGATAGCTCTAACTGTGACCGCTGGTCAGCATCAAAGCAGTCCAGAGCCCTGGTGAATTTCCTGGTGGTAAAGGCGCCGTCTGCCTACAATGCAATTCTCGGCCGACCCGGCCTCAATGCCCTTAGGGCCATTGTTTCAACCTACCATTTGAAGTTGAAGTTCCCACTGACCAGGGGATTGGAGAAGTTCGGGGAGACCAAGCGCTGGCCAGGCACTGCTACAATATTGCCCTGCAAAGAAGCGATCAAGCGGACCTCTGTCCAGTCGACGGGTTGGATGCGCGCGATGACCTCACTGAAGAGAGGGGCGGCCCGATCGAGGACCTAATACCAATTCCTTTGAATGATGGGAATGCGGAGCATGTGGTGTTAATTGGCTCCAACTTGGAGGAGGAGGTGCGGACGCATCTCGTGGATTTTCTCCGAAGGAATGCGGACGTTTTCGCATGGGTCCCGGCGGATATGCCGGAGATTGAGACAGAAGTCATGGAACATCATCTGGCGGTCGACCCTAAACATCGGCCAACAAAAGAAAAAATCCGGAGTCATGCCCCGGAGAGGCAGAAGGCGATAGCCGAGGAAGTGGATAAACTTCTCAAGGCCGGATTCATCAAGGAGGTCAATTATCCAGAGTGGATCTCCAATGTTGTCTTAGTCAAGAAAGCAAACGGCAAGTGGAGGATGTGTATCGACTTCAAAAAGCTGAATAAAGCTTGCCCAAAGGACAGCTACCCCCTTCCTAGGATCGACCAACTGGTGGACGCTACCTCGGCCATGAGCTTCTCACTTTCATGGACGCATTCTCCGGCTATAACCAGATTAGAATGGCATCGGAAGATGAAGAAAAGACTGCTTTTATCACTAATCGCGGCCTTTACTGCTACAGGGTTATGCCATTCGGCCTCAAGAACGTGGGTGCAACCTATCAACGACTGGTGAACAAAATCTTCAAGGAGCAGATCGGCCGAAATATGAAAGTTTATGTGGACGATATGCTCGTGAAAAGCAGGTCTTCCAGGAATCATGTCACCGACCTCGAAGAAACCTTTGGCGCTCTTCGAAAGTATAGATGAAGCTGAACCCAACCAAATGCGCCTTTGGGGTAACCTCGGGGAAGTTCCTGGGCTTCATGGTATCAGGGCGCGGGATCGAGGCCAATCTGGAGAAAATCCGCGCCATCCAAAATATGATTGCCCCAAGATCGATCAAAGAGGTTCAGTGCCTCATGGGAAGAGTTGCGGCTCTCAATCGCTTTGTCGCAAGGTCGGCCGAGCGATGTCTACCCTTCTTTCAAACTCTCAAGCAGCCGAAAAACTTCTGTTGGACCCCTGAATGCCAACAGGCATTCGAAGAGTTGAAAAGCTATCTTGGCTCACCCCCGCTGCTGGCAAAGCCCGAGCTCAAGGAGGAATTATTTTTGTACCTGGCAGTCTCTCCCACAGCCCTTGCAGCCGTCTTGTTAAGGAGGAAATGAAAGTCCAGCGACCGGTCTACTACATTAGTCGCGTGTTGAGGGACGCCGAGACCAGGTATACTAAATTAGAAAAACTGACCTACGCCTTGTTGATTGCAGCTCGGAGACTCCGACCTTACTTTCAAGGGCACACGGTGACATTACTCACCGACCAACCGATCAAGGCGATTTTACACCGAGTTGATATCTCCGGAAGAATGGCGAAATGGGCCATCGAGCTCACAGAATTCGACATCAACTACAAGCCTAGACCGGCGATAAAAGCCCAAGTGTTGGCGGATTTCATAGTAGAATGCACCATCCCCGAGGAGGCCGAACCTGAGCAAAACAAAACTGACGACCTGAGGACTCAACCGAACTCCCCCGACGAAGAAGCCAGTTCGTCCGATAACTTTTGGACCCTCCATGTGGATGGATCGTCCAACATGGCAGGCGCGGGTGCAGGCCTGATCTTGACCAGCCCGGAGGGAGTCATTGTGGAGTACGCTCTGCATTTCAAATTTCCCGCAACGAACAATAGAGCGGAGTATGAAGCTCTGATCGCGGGGTTGAGGATCGCTAAGGAGCTTGGAATAGGTCAACTCCGGGTGCACAGCGATTCCCAACTTGTGGTGGGGCAGGTCAGCGGGAGCTTTGAAGCACGGGAGGACAGTATGGCCAAATATCTCGAAAAGGTGAAGGAGTTCATCCCTGCCTTTGGCAGTTTCGACATCAGGCAAATTCCAAGGTCGGAGAACATCAGAGCCGATCTACTCTCCAAACTGGCGACATCGGTTCCGGCCGAATTGCCAAAGGGCGTCCTCTTTGAAGTTTTAAAACAATCGAGTACGGAAGAACCGCGACTCGTAATGGAGATCGACCATGAGCCCAGCTGGGTCGACCCGCTAATAACTTATCTCAGAGATGGGATTCTCCCCCAGGATGCGAAAGAAGCCCGAAAACTCCAAAATCAAGCCTCCCGATACATCCTTTATGGAGGCAAATTATACAAAAGATCATACTCCTTGCCTCTCTTGAGATGCCTCCGACCCTCAGAAGCTGACTGCGCTTTATGGGAAGTGCACGAGGGAGCTTGCGGAAGCCATTTAGGTGCCAGGTCTCTATCCCACAAGCTACTCCGCCAAGGGTATTACTGGCCAACAATGCACCATGATTCAATTGAATATGTCAAAAAGTGTGATCGATGCCAGAGGTACGCCAACATCCAGAGACAACCTGCTACCGAGCTTACACCCTTGAGTGCCCCATGGCCTTTCGCGCAATGGGGAATGGATATTCTTGGCCCCTTTCCCATGGCGTCTGGTCAAAGGAAATTCCTCCTTGTAGCGATCGACTACTTCACCAAATGGGTCGAGGCCGAGCCACTAGCCAAAATCACAGAAGCGAAAGTGCAGAATTTCATCTGGAAATCGATCGTGTGCAGGTTCGGCTTGCCTAGAACCCTCATCACTGATAATGGACGGCAATTCGCGGGAGCCAGATTTGCTGAATTCTGTGAAGACCTAAACATCTCCCACAAATTCACATCAGTGGCCCATCCCCAGGCGAACGACGAAGCCGAGGTAACAAATAGAACCCTTTTGCAGGGGATTAAGACCAGGCTCGAAAGAGCAAAAGGGACTTGGGCGGACGAACTTTATCATGTACTATGGGCTTATCGGACCACCCAGAGGTTGCCTACAGGAGAGACTCCCTTTGCTCTAGCCTTTGGTACGGAAGCCGTCATTCCGATCGAGCTTAAACTCCTGTCGGCACGAGTCGTGGCATTCGACGAACCCCAAAACGCACAAAGTCTCAGAGCCAACCTCGACCTACTGGAAGAAAGGCGGGAGATTGCTCAGGTTCGAATGGCAGCCTACAGACAGAAAGTTGCCCGATATTACAACGCCCGAGTGAAGAACAAGGTAATCAAAGCAGGGGATCTGGTGCTCCGACGAGCTGCTGTCTCACAACCTCAGGACCGGGGGAAGCTTGCCCCAAACTGGGAGGGGCCTTATGAGGTCAAGGAAGTAGTCCGACCTGGAACTTATTATCTCAGGGAACTCGGGGGAGCTGACCTCCCGCGATCGTGGAGCTCAAAAAACTTGCGGATGTACTACCAGTGATTTCGTCCTAATCAAAAAATGCGTGCCCATTTGTCTTAGGACAATCCAAGCAGGCGGTATCAAAAATGAGAGGGCAACCTTATAAAAGTCGAAGGCCCGGTTCTTTTAGACCGGATGGGGGGAGAGGCCTTGCAACGCCCATATGTGCCCCCACAGCCCTGTTAGGGACAGGAGGAGAACCTCGCCCTAACTTGAGCAAAGTCGAAGGCCCGGTTCTTTTAGACCGGATGGGGGGAGAGGCCTTGCAACGCCCATATGTGCCCCCACAGCCCTGTTAGGGACAGGAGGAGAACCTCGCCCTAACTTGAGCAAAGTCGAAGGCCCGGTTCTTTTAGACCGGATGGGGGGAGAGGCCTTACAACGCCCATATGTGCCCCCACAGCCCTGTTAGGGACAGGAGGAGAACCTCGTCCTAACTTGAGCAAAGTCAAAGGCCCGATTCTTTTAGACCGGATGGGGGGAGAGGCCTTGCAACGCCCATATGTGCCCCCGCAGCCCTGTCAGGAACAGGAGGAGAACCTCGTCCTGACATGAGCAAAGTGGAAGACCCAGACTCCTACGAGAGCCGGGTCCCTACGCCAAGAAAACTTCACCCGGACTCCTACGGGAGCCGGGTTCCACCGCAAAAAAGACTTCGCCCGGACTCCTATGGGAGCCGGATCCCTACGCCAAGAAAACTTCACCCGGACTCCTACGGGAGCCAGGTTCCGCCGCAAAAAAGACTTCGCCCGGACTCCTACGGGAGCCGGGTCCCTACGCCAAGAAAACTTCGCCCGGACTCCTACGGGAGCGGGTTCCGCCGCCAAGAAGACTTCACCCGGACTCCTACGGGAGCCGGGTTCCGCCGCAAAAAAGACTTCGCCCGGACTCCTACGGGAGCCGGGTCCCTACGCTAAGAAAACTTCGCCCGGATTCCTACGGGAGCCGGGTTCCGCCGCTAAGAAGGCTTCGCCCGGACTCCTACGGGAGCCGGGCTCCACTGCCAACGACAGCTACAGGACAACTCCGCCCGGACTTCTACGGAAGCCGGACTTTACTTATGACTTTGATTGCAGAAAAACTTTGCCCTGGCTCTTACGAGAATCGAGCTACTCCAACTCCCGGAGGGCTTCTCCATTCAGACTATCAAGGGAGCCGAACTTAGCCCCGACTTCAGCGGAGAAGAATCCGGGCGAACCTGACAAGTGGGTATCCCCGAACGGCACAAAAGCCGAAAAGGAGCTCGGCAAATGATGACCCCACGTGAACTGAAAAAGTCGCCGACGACCTTGGAGCAACGTAACACAGACAAAGAGAACGAAAGGAAAACAAAGAAGTCCGGCAGACAACTATTTAACACAAGATGCAAACAAGGTACTGAAATCACTTTTTCATTTAATAGAAGTACACATTACAGGACCCGATGGGTCAGGAAAAAAGAAGATACACGTCATCGCAAGTATCGCGGGCACGGTTCGGGCAGGACGAACCGGAGACCGCTCCGAGCTACGAACTCCATCTCTATCCTTCTCAATCGCATTCTCCAGTGCGTGTAACAGCTCTCGCCCATCTCGCCTCATTCTGTTCCCGAGGTCCCAACCTTGGCAGAAAAGGGGTGGGGTAGATCCCCGGAGGCGGAGGGGACAACGACGGCCGCCACCCGAGATGCTCCGGCAAGGTCGGCATGCGTTACTTCCACCGCCCCCGCAACAAGTTCTACTGCCCCACCGTCAACGCCGACCGCCTCTGGTCTCTCGACCCCGACGGCGTCAAGGATCCCGTCATGGCTTGTGACGTCTATTCTGCCCTCTTGACCGGTATCACCCCGCCTTGCTGCCCCGAGATTCACGGGCAGAATAGCTTCCCCGACAGCCCCCGTCATTAAACCCCTATTGTTGAAGGAATTCTTCCTTGGGCTCCCTCTAGAGCGACGGAGATTCTCTCCGGCCGCCATTCTCCTTCTCTCCTTCCTCCAAACCCTAAGAATTCCCTCGAGGACAGCCTCCCAAGTAGATAACATGGTTTAAGGGAAGGAGACAGGGACTGGGCGAGAGAAGCAGGGCTCTCAGATGAAAGAACAACGCCAGAATGAAGCTACGAAGGGGCCGAGGGGTTTAAATAGCCGATGGATCCTGGCGCAGTTATGGCGGCGGGTATTCCTGGGCCAACTAAGGTGTGCCGCGTGGCGCGCTTATCCCCTTCACCGCCATCGAGGGTTGACCGCTCACAAATTCCCGCAAAGCGACGCTTGGGATCGCGTTTCAGCGGGGGTTCCGAAAAGACTTTTCAAGTCACCTTCACCGAAAAATGGACTCTGACGTGCGCGCATTAAATAGGGGCGGCAGTGCGCAGGATTCGAAGGGACGATTCCGGCTGCGTACATCTCTCTCTGCATACTTCCTTCGCTTGAAATTCAAACTCGGAAGTAGGGGGACTGGTGTTGGGTATAAATTACCCGCAGCCGAAATCGACAGCAGAACGGCTCCGCCCGGACTCCTACGGGAGCCGGGCTCCTCCTTCAACAGCAGAACGGCTCCGCCCGGGCCCTCCTTCAACAGCAGAACGGCTCCGGGACTCCTACGTCCTCCTTCAACAGCAGAACGGCTCCGCCTGGACTCCTACGGGAGCTGGGCTCCTCCTTCAACAGCAGAACGGCTCCGCCCGGGAGCGGGCTCCTCCTTCAACAGCAGAACGGCTCCGCCCGGACTCCTACGGGAGTCGGGCTCCTCCTTCAACAGCAGAACGGCTCTGCCCGGACTCCTACGGGAGTCGGGCTCCTCCTTCAATAGCAGAACGGCTCCGCCCGGACTCCTACGGGAGCCGGGCTCCTCCTTCAACAGCAGAACGGCTCCGCCCGGACTCC
The DNA here is from genome assembly GCF_000442705.2 of Elaeis guineensis. Taxonomy (NCBI): domain Eukaryota; kingdom Viridiplantae; phylum Streptophyta; class Magnoliopsida; order Arecales; family Arecaceae; genus Elaeis; species Elaeis guineensis. The sequence continues at coordinate 93,041,246 of NC_026000.2, forward strand.
TACGGGAGCCGGGCTCCTCCTTCAACAGCAGAACGGCTCCGCCCGGGAGCCAGGCTCCTCCTTCAACAGCAGAACGGCTCCGCCCGGACTCCTACGGAGCCGGGCTCCTCCTTCAACAGCAGAACGGCTCCGCCCAGACTCCTACGGGAGCCGGGCTCCTCCTTCAACAGCAGAATGACTCCGCCCGGACTCCTACAGGAGCCGGGCTCCTCCTTCAACAGCAGAACGGCTCTGCTCGGACTCCTACGGGAGTCGGGCTCCTCCTTCAACAGCAGAACGGCTCCGCCCGGACTCCTACGGGAGCCGGGCTCTGCCATCGACAGCAGGGTGGCTCCGTCCGGATCCCTATGGGAGCCAAGCTCCGTCCTCAGTCTCCGACCTCAGTATCAGCTGCTGGAGCCAGACTCCACCCACAACCTCGTCCAAAAGGGGGACTCCTCCCAGACTCCTACAAAGGCTGAACTCCGACTACTGCCGAGCCATGGTCAACAGATCCGTGTCCTTTGGCAGATAACAATAACTGCCATGATCCTGTTCCACTTCCTGTAGCGGATTCCACGCGGCTCCACCTCCCCCTACGACAGGTGCTGCACGATCCCACTACCCTCTGACAGGCTGTGTCGACAGCTATGATGCTGCTCCGCTCCCTGCGGCAGGTGCTGCACGATCCCACTACTCGTTGACAACTAGCAGTAACAGACGTCGCTCCACTTCCTGCAACAGGCCCTATGTGGCGGGCCATGATGATGGCCACGTGTCCGCTCCATTATCTTTCGCAATCAATTCCCCTGACCATGGGCGGCCCACTACCAGGAGGTTACAAACGTTGCCATCAGTCCGTTGCCTCCCCCGCTATAAAAGGGGGACTCAGATACGTTATTCTTTGAGCTCTTTTGCCTTATCTCAAAACTCTGCTAAACTCTCCGTTCGAGCACTCCATTCTTGTTGAGGCAGAGAACTGACTTGAGCGTCGGAGGGTCTTGCCGGAGCAACCCCACCTCCAGTTTAGACTTCTCTTGCAGGTCCCGGCGGCACCGCGGCTTCCTCAACTCCAGCTTCTCCGGCGCAGGCGGATTTTTGCACCAACACACTCTATTAGCAAAAAGTTGCTCCAGGATAAAGATAGGGTTGGGCCTCATAACTGTTAGGTGAGGAACCCAATAATGGCTTGCACCTGCTTGTGAATATGGGTCTGACTTAACTAAGAAGTACAGACAATAACTGTTAGGTGAGCCCACATGATTTAGAGATCAAGTAACTGCAACATATTTTGAGAGGCATTTGGGCAAAGAGTTGTCCACTCATTGGTGTTCATTCATATTATCAATAACTATTAGGTAAGGTGCACGATATCGGTGGGACCACAGCATCCACTAAAAATTCAGTTATTGTATTAGGATTTTTATTTCTCTACTCAGAGAGTGTGGAAGATCTGATAAAATAGTGAGTCTTCTTTTTGTATCTAAAAATCTATAGAGTAAATTATAAAATAAGTATAAATATCCAATTAGAATCTTTACTCTCTACTGTTTATTGTGTCAGCTTCCAATCCTCTAGCTCAAATTTAGATATCAACTGATTAACTGAAATCAATTACATAGACTAGCTTACAAACTTAACAATTATTTTTAATTTTAGAAAATTAAGTAATATTTTTTACTAGATTATTCTGATGTTAACAACCTGTCCAATCTAAAGTCAACGAGCTATACTTGATGAGTGGATAGACAATGACAATAAAGATAGGTGCTATATGTTAAAGTCCATGTTAAATAAACTCCAACGTATGTATGAACCCATGTTTACTGTCAATGATATATTGATTCATCTACAAGTATTGTGAGATGATCAAAATCACACAGCGCATAAGATGCATGATGGGTAGTCAGCTCATGATCGTTATTTGATAATAATCGAGGACATTAAGGAGCTTAAAAGGCTCGACATGACCATGCATAAGGAATTACTTATGGATTTGATCCTATGATTTTTGATTATTTTATATGGATAGTTTATGGTAAACTATCATATAAATGACCATCTTTGTATTTTATCTGAATTGACCAAATCATTGCTAACAAAAGAACCTTGAAAAAGTTCAGAGATAAATACCTGAAGAGCCTAAAGAAACAAAGACACTCCTAAAGTAGGCATGTCAAACTTACTCAATATTATCCTTATAATTTCTTCTTCTTCCAGTTGAGTTTTAGACTCTAGTGTTTTTAGAGTTTATGAAAAGATAAAAGGCTGAGGAAGTAATCCTTAAAATTGACAATAGGGTAAGAGTTGCTGCTGTCGCCATGGGCATCTATCTTTTGTGATTATCGTTCAGATTTAGTTCTTAGAGATGGTATCTATCATTTGCATGGTGATGCATTTGTAAACTTAATTGAGCAAGCAGTGAATGCCATTGGATCTGAGAGATCTAAAATTGAGATAAATCTTAAGTATATGTGGGGCCTTAGGCTAAGTCGTATTGGAGAAGAAATAATTAACATACTGAAAAAATATGGACCTTTGGGCTCATTAACTGCTGAGTCATATCTAGTTTGTGCATTATCTCTTTAAAAAAATATGACCCAGCTATTCTTGTGGAATAAGAGAAAAAGGACCATTGAGATACTTATCCTTGTACACATTTGATGTGTGTAGCCCATATGATGTACTAACAAGGGAGTTGTCTCTACTTATTACCTTTATCGATGATCAGTCATGGTATGGAATGTATTTGAGATATAAATATGAAATTTTGAAAGGTTCAAATAATTTAGATATAAAATAGAGAAGCAAATAAAAAAATTTCTAAAGGTACTTCGATCAGATTGAGGATGCAATACCAATGAAAATTTTTTTTTGCTTATCTCATAAAATGACATAGTTTCATATTGGACCCCTCTTAGTAAATCTCAACTCAACGAGATAAGAAGAGTCATGAGACTATATGAGATATGTCTGGTCCATAATGAACTTCATTAATTTATTTATGTTTCTTTAGGGACATACTTTCATTCTATAAAAATTGGATTCTCTCTAAACCTATTCCTACCACACTGTATGAGATATGGCATGGTGAGAACTGAATCTTGATTATTTTAAGATCCAAAGATGTTCAGCTTGTGTCAAAGACAGCAAGTGGATATGTTATAGGATAGGACTATAAAGCTCATCCTAAAAGAGTTTGGGATACTACCTTCTGAAAGGATTATAATGTGATTGTGACTTGACATGCTATCTTCTTGAAAAATTGTTTAACCAAGATGAAGTAGTGGGAGGAAAGTTAAGCTCAAAGAGAGTGTCTCTGAAGAGCAATGAGCTGTAGGACCTAAAAAACCTATTCATGATGTGCCAATAGACGTATATTCCTTCTCCACCTCATACACATAGTAGGATCTCCAATCCTCTCGAAAGGTACTTAAGTATGCTTAACAGAGGATGTAGAGAAAATCATTTCTCATGAAAGATGGGGAACATATAGATGGTCCCAAAATCTACAACAAGGTGATGTTTGACATTGATTCCAAGAAAAGGATGTGAATTAGCTTTCCTGACTAGATATCTTTTGAAGATTTTTATATGGAGTAGCTTATGGATTTTACTTCCTGTGATATGAGATCACAAAGTCAGTAATAATCTTGGAGTTGAAACATTCATTTCGATGATATGATCAAATTATTTGATCAGAAATAAAGAATTATGTATTTTCAAAAGAGTCAGTGGGAGTGTCCAATACTGACATCAGTTAAAATATGGTTGTATATAGATTTCTCCATAAAAGATATAAAACAAGCATTCTAAAGATCTATAGAGATAGATGCAATTGGATGCTTGTATCTTCACAGATAAAGTATAGAGACTGGATGCTGAAAGGGTTCAGCATAAAAATCTCGGAGAGGGGTCTGCTATCCTCTTGGGCATAGATGTATATCATATAATGTACTTGAACTGATATAGTTAATACTGTGAATGTCACGAGTAGATATCAGTTGTATTCAAGCTGAGAGCACTAGATTGCTGTGAAAATATTCTTAAGTACTTAAAAAGAACTAAGAATTTGTTCTTAATTTTAGAGAAGGATCAAAGCTGGGAGTGGGAGGATACACTAATTTAGATTTTATATCTAATGTTGGTGGTAGAATGTCTACATCATAGGTGTGTTCCTATGTCGATATCTTGGAAGAATTTCAAGCAATCGAACGATGGAAGCTGAGTACACTGTAGACGTGTAGGATGCATTCTGGTTTTAATGTTAGTTGCAGAATTGGATGTCATTCCATCAGATACCATGACACTATACTGTAAAAATAATGGCACCATAGTCCTTGCTAAAGAGCCTAGGTCTCACCAGATATTCAAGCACATAGAGCAGCAGAACACGAGACTACCTCAAGTAGAAATATATAGAGGTGCAGATGTTAGATGTATGTCCTAGAAGCCAATATGGCTGACACATTGTAATAATTTCAAAATATAATTTTGTACTTAATATATTGATTTGATCAATAAAAAGATAATTTTTTTTTCATTCAAGTATGATGTGTCCTTGAATCATCTATGGAATTAGTTTCGATACATATTCTCAAAGTATTGAGAATTAGAGACATGTATTTAATTCTTAAATACTTTCGATCATAAGATCATCATAAGGACGATGATAGATCCGGATAGACTGATACACAGATCGCTTTTCTCGGGATAGATGAGTCTTTGGTCTACTGTGTAGAGACACAAGACGATGAGTGCGGATGGTTATCAGAGAACAACTAGTACTGTGCATGACTATATGAGAGATTACTTAGATTTCTATTTGATCGTTAGTGATTATCTCGATGTTGTAGTTGTGTGACTGGTCTTTTGACTTGAGATGATACTACTGCTCGCAATAAGGCTGCTGAAGTTTGACTGACACATAAACATGAATCTCAATGAGCCCTTGTAGTGGATGTTAGCGACAGTTGGTCCACTGTAGGAGTGGGTGCACATCAAGATAGAATTTATCGATCTTGATAAAGAAGAGTATTCCTATGGAATTTGAAAAGCTAAGTCCAAGAATCTATGACCATTATAGTATAATTGATGAAAAAAAGTTTTCATAGAAGTCACAACTAGACTTAAGCTAATCGAATCTATCATATGACTAATGTTGAGGTTTGATGATTTTCCATGACCTGCTATCTAGTGGGAACTCATAATAGAGGGACTGAATCACACATTAACTATACCTAGAGGTTCATTTCAGTTCTACAGGATTGCCACTACATACTACTAGATGTCACTGGTGGATTGTGAGAGCTCACTAGGATCATTCTGAATCGACAATCTTTGTTGAGTTAGAGTGAAATTATTCTGACCATTGAAAAGAGTTTCAATGATACAATGATAGAGATCATTGTATATCTCACTATCAGATAGAATTGAACCTTTGAAGTCACACAATAAAGAGATTAGGCTTAGAATAAATAATTGAGCTTATGAAGTATCAATTGGATTTAGAAAAACCCATTGGGTTTATGATAATCTTGCTAGCACATGGTTGGACCCAATTTCTCATTCCGTTGGGATTACCTATTTGATAAGATAATTCTAACTTAATTACATGCTAATTGTTGAGAATAGTATCCCAAAGCCAATCATTAGCCTATTGACGGTTGTGCTCCTTTTGTATTAGTACATAAATTATAAATAAATAAAAGTTATTTTGATATTTTTTCATCATAAATTATTTCATCTTCTAATGAACTCCTGTGTTGTGGTGAAGTCCTAAGGACTATTTAGACTCGACAAAGGAGGATTTGTCGTTTAGTCCTTAAACCTGTTCGCGATCAAATGATACGTTGTTACCAAGGACAATAATGTTTATCGAGCATAGGTCATTGTGTGCCATATAGATTGGTTGTCCTCTTAACCAAGGAGTGTGGAGACACTGGTATGGCATACAAGTGAGATGTAAGGGTACATCTGCACTGAATGTGACCGACTCTGGAGCTATTTCTACTATCAAGATTTGCTCCGATGAGATATGAGTATAACTGTCCCTCTAATCTGAGACCGCCACGGTGACTTGTAGGCAACTCACTGCACTTAGGCACTGGACTACCTGAATTTCTAATTCAGTGATGGAAGGCTGCTGGGTGTAGTCAAGTACTTGACTTGTTGGTGCGTGTGTCAAGATGGGATTGACCACTCCAGTTCAGTAGCTATGTACAGTCGTGTTTCAATTTAGCAAAACCTTGGTCAGGGTAGTCCTAGTGAGGAGTCACAGGACTATTTGAATTGAGCATGATTCGGATGATCTGATCAGGGTTGATAGTTTAACCCTGAGTCATCCTAAACATAGGGGTCAAAAAGGATGAATTATACAGTAACCATATTCATGTAGGTTCTGAGTGTTGCGATTGTGACTATTCGACCTATCCGAACATCGGGTACCATTGCTAGATGGTCACTTCGATTAGTACAGGAATTAATTCCTGTGCTACCGGCTTAGGTTCAAACCTACGGGGTCACACACATTAGAGGTTCCTATCTGATCTGATGGCTGATGAAGAGTTCTAATATTTGTGGACTATGAGTCCTATGTGTCTGGGACTCTGTAATCGAGAATCAAAATTCTCTGATCATGAGTCCCACACATTTTGGGTACCGGGGTCAAGAGTCCCACTGGTTTGGGACTCTTCGATCAAGGTTTCATATCGATGGACTTTGATACCCAATTGCCCATCAAATTTGGACTCAATATTTATGAGAGATTTAATTAGTGATTTGATCACTAATTAACTCAATTTGATTGAGTAATTATTTTTGGATCAAGTCCAATTGAATTGGATTCAGTTGGATTTGACCCGATTAGGTTAAGAGTTGACCTAATCGTCGAGATGATTTGGTCCCTGATTTGATCAGGGGTTGGGCTTAGTCAATTCCTAATTTGATTAGAATTTTATTGAGCCTAATTAAGCCTAATTAAGTTGGATTTAATTTAGTCTAATTTTGCTTAACCTATTTCGATTAGGTTGGTTCAATTAAGATTACACCACCATTTGAATTCAAATCCCTGTGCCACCTCATATCTCTGCGCCCATTTGAATTCACGAGAAGCAAATTCTCATGAATTTTCTCTCACACAAAGCCCTTCCCACACCCCACATTTGTGCACCATATAGGTGGATGAGAATGGTTGGTTGGCCATTCAAATTCAAAAGAAACTTTGAATTTGAATGAGCAACCAATCCATGCGCCTTATCCTTATCTTCTTTAGCACCCCATATCTTACATGAAAAAGAGTTTCTCATGAAACCTTTCCATGCACAAAGTAGCCACGCACCTTCTCTTCTCACGCCCAAGTGGATAGGGATGAGTTGGTTTGCATTTGATTTCAAATTTGATTTGAATTCAAATGTGCAACCACTTATCTTTATCCTCTCACGCGGATAAGACACGTTTTGAATTATTTTTAAAAGAGGAGAAAGCTGGGACATGTGTAGAAATTTGTTGAGAGAGAAAGTGGGGTGTGAAGAACCCTTGTGCATGAGTAGGAAGTCTAAAACTTTTGAGAGAAAAAGAAAGAAAAGAAATAAAAATGGGTGTAGAGTTTTCAGTGTGTTTCCTAGGGTTTCAGTATGGGTTCCAGAAGTGAGTTAGTGAGCTACGAGTATCGTGAGCCCACCAAATTCAAGGGAGAGTATCATCTACCTCTCAAGCATGTTTGTTGATGATCTAGAGCATCTGTGGAATTGAAAGATATCGATCGAAGGAGTTCGATCAGCATCGGCCGTCGAAAGGACTCTACAACGAGCTAGCACTCGTGAGGAGCCGATCAGACTGAGAGCTTTGTGTGGATGATCTGTAGAGGCCAGACATGCTGTGTGGCTTCATTGCGATGATCAGATCCTCTCGACGGTGATCAGATTGCAGTGATCGACTATCCGCACAAAGGTATTATGTTCTGAACACAGAATAGTAAATTGTTTACTGTTCAAATTTGAATTTCAAATTTAAATACATGCATGCTGTATATCATATTTAGATCCTAGTATAGGGTAAATATATATTAATTAATTAGATTAATTAATAATTTTTACTATAAAATAATGATTTTAAAAAAGTTTTAAAATTACCATTTTACCCCTGCACTAAAATTTCACTTCAAATGGTATCAGAGCGGATTTTAAGATATGATATATATATTTACATGCATAGATTAAGTTGTAATGTAAAAATTTAAATTTGAAATTTGAAATTTAAAATTTGAATTTTGAATTTTGAAAGTTGTTCGAAATTTAAAATTAAAAAATTTGAAATTCAAAATTTGAAATTTAAATTTTGAAATTTGAAATTTGAAATTTAAAATTTAAAAATTTAAAATTCAAAATTTAAAATTTAAAATTTGAAATTTGATTGAAATTTTAAATTTGAAATTCAAAATTTAAAATTCAAAAATTTAAAATTTGAAATTTATTTGAAATTTAAAATTCAAAATTTAAAATTTGAAATTTAAATTTTAAAATTGGTATATTTAGATATATTTGATCCAAGTAGCAAGTAATCTAATTGGGTTGATTGCCATGGCCGTCCGATCATAGGAGAAAAGTAGGGTTTAAAGGCCCTCTCCTTCCATTCGATGGGGTCTCCTATGGTGGTAGGGGTGCCGCTGCAATTATATCCCATACAGATGAAGCAGCGAAAGAACTTAATTGTAAAGGTTCAATTATAAAATTTATCATAAATATGTTAGATTAATCTATAGGAATATTCATGATTTATTTTGATTGAGTTATTTTCTGTTATGTAATTAGCAATAGGATTTTTATTTATGAAATGTGCTGATCTATTTGTGAAATGAGTCAACATATTTGGTGAACAGAAAATAAAACCTTTCAAATTTAAAAATTATTTTCGAAATGACAAACCCTGACCCATCAGCCCAAATACTTAATTAAAAGAATTAAGTGTTGTCAAGTTGGTCTAGAATTGTGAATTAAGACCTAAGACAATTGCATAAACTTGTGGGTCAATGGGTTAGATGGATTAGGTCCATAATTGGGTTAGACCTAAGGTTAGCTTAAAGAAATGGACTAAATTAGAGTAATTGGTCAAATCTAATCAAAAGTTGAATTAGATTAGGTCAAGGACACTCTAGACTCAACTCCAATAGTTGTAGTTGAATGGGTCCATGTCTTTAACTAGACCAAGATGGACTTAATTCATGGCTACGCGGTGGAACCCTATTTACTAAGTTGATCAAATTAAAACTAATGAACCGGTTGGTGTCTAAGGTGAGTTCGGCAGTTTTACCAGTGGTTCTTAAGTGGGAGCTACTCGCATTGATTCATCTCTGACGAGTTAATGGCATATCCCCACCACTGATCTCACTTACCTGGCCAACCTGGTGAGTTAGGTTTTGATTAGATCACTTGGTGTTAGGGCTCACCCATGTCATTAGGTAAATCAGTGTGACTGATTCAGGTGCTCCTAATGTCGGTTTTAATTAAATCCTTTTTAATCTAACTTGGTGAAGTTAGTGGGAGGATTGAAATTGGCTGGTTAATTTCTTCTCTTCTATCCTTTAATAAAATCCTCAAAAATTATTAGGTCCTAAAAATGATTAAGTTATAGTGATAACTAAGTCATAGCCTCCCATTAAGTGAGTGATAATGAGTCCATTAGTTTAATAATCATTGGAGGCCCAAAGGCCTGGTGCTTATTGACTAATGAAATTATCATTCATAATATGATAATTTGGTTGAGTCTTTCTGATAGTGGTCAGGTTGGCCGGTCAAAGTCAGGCCTGATCATTTATTGATCCGATTCACTAAATCTAATCATGTTAATGGTTGGACCTAACCAGATCTTTTCAGTGGAGGCCAAAGCCTACTGATTAGGTTCTGGGGCAAAATTAATTACTAGAAGTTGTTTAGAGAAACAACTGGTTATGAACCTACCCATAGATGCATATGGGTTGACCAACCAAAGTTGGGCTCGTGTGTAGTCTGTGTGGATTCTAGTATCCACTAAGGAATTAAAGTAATTCCTCGAATTGGAGGTTGAGGCTACCAGTCATAAAAATATTGGGAGAAACTTTAGACTAAAGTCCAAGTCTTTAGTATTAATAATTTATATACTAATAGAGGTCTGGTTTTTCTTTATGCAGCTATGGCCACTACCCTGTCGCTTCGATCATTATTAGATAATGATAAGCTCATGGGACCTAATTTTGATAGCTGGTATCGAAAATTAAAAAATATCCTTGAGCATGAGCGGATCCTTTATGTAGTAACGGATCTGGCACCCAAGGAGCCAGCCCCGAATGCTAGAGAAACGGTCCGAGATGCTTACCAGAAGTGGCTCAACGACCGCACCACCGTTCGGTGCATAATGCTGGCGGCAATGAATGATGAGTTCAACCGCAGGTTTGAGAACGCCCAGCCGCAGGAGATGCTTCAAATGTTGAGCACTCTTTTGGCACGCCTGACGATGTTGAAAGGTACAAAACTAGTTGTGCCATTTTTAATGCTCGAATGAGGGATGGGGCCTCAGTCACTGATCATGTACTGTACATGATCGAAATGATTGAGCACCTAAGTAAACTGGGCTTTCCCCTGCACAAGCAGCTCGGTAAGGATGTGATCCTTAATTCTCTGCCCAAGTCCTTCCTCCCCTTCCTACTCATTTTTGAATGACAATGCCTGCAGTGAACTACCACGGCTTGTTGGGGTTGCTGCAGAACTTTGAGAAGGACCACCAGCTCCATAAGGATCGGTGAATGTTGTGGGAGGGTCTTCTTCTGGTCATCGACCCTTTAAGAAAGGGAAGAAGAACAAGAAGAAGAAGAATAAGAAGGTGCAGTCGCATGCTGGGACGTCTGCACAGGGTCAGACCAAGAAGCGCAAGCCCGACTAGAGCCAGATGGAGTGCTTCTTTTGCAAGAAGCAGGGGCACTGGAAGAAGAATTGTCTCTATACATTGCCTCCCGGGACCCGAACAGGCCGAAGAAGAAGCAAGGTAATTATATGATAACACCTTACAACTTTTTCATTAGTGATACTATTGCCTGGGTATTGGATACCGGAAGCCCTTATCATATTTGTAATTCGATGCAGGGTCTGCAGGTTAGTAGGAGATTTGATGATGGTGAGAGGTTCCTCAATGTTGGAGATGGAAGCAAAGTTTTAGTTCTAGCTTTAGGAATCATGAACTTTGTAATCAATTCTCATAATGTAAATTTGAGTAAATGTCACTATTGTCTAAGTTTTTTATTAAATATTATTTCTATAGACCTTTTGGCCATGTACGGTTATGAATTTTTAATAAAAAAAAATATTTATAATATCATTTTGAATGATGTTATAATATTTGTTGGATAACTAAATAATGGAATTTACTTACTATCACAGCCTGTTAATGTAGTTCAAACCTCTGGTAAATATCCTAGAATAGATAATGTGTCAGAAATCTATCTTTGACACTGTAGGCTAGGTCATATCAATAAGAACAGGATAAACAGGTTGGCTCAAGAAAGAATTCTTAAAGTTGATGATTGTGAATCACTTCCAACTTGTGAGTCCTGTCTTCTTGGAAAGATGACCAAGTCACATTTTATTGGAAAAGATGAGCGAGCCAGTAAACTCTTGGGTCTGGTACATTCTGATGTATGTGGACCCATGAGCTCAAGTGCAAAAGGTGGATATTTCTACTTCATAACCTTCACAGACGACCTATCGAGGTATGGGTATGTCTACTTAATGAAGCATAAGTCAGAGTCGTTTGAAATGTTCAAACTGTTCCGAAATGAGGTAGAAAAATAAATTGAAAAATATATTAAAACTCTTCGATCTGATCGAGGAGGTGAATACCTTTCTAATGATTTTCTGACATATCTTGGGGAGAATAAAATTCTCTCTCAATGGACACCTCTTGGAACACCACAGCATAATGGTGTGTCTGAAAGGAGGAATCAGACTTTGTTGGACATGGTTCGATCCATGATGGGGTTTGCTGGTTTGTCGATCTCCCTCTAGGGATATGTGCTCGAATCGGCTTATTACCTTTTAAATAGGGTTCCAAGTAAGTCTGTAACCAAAATGCTATTGAAAAATTCAGTGCAGGGGTAAAATGGTAATTTTAAAACTTTTCAAAATCATTATTTTACAGTGGAAATTATTAATTAATCTAATTAATTAATAAAAATTTGCCCTACACTAGGATCTAAATATGATATATAGCATGCATGCATTTAAGTTTGAAATTCGAATTTGAATAGTAAACACTTTATTGTAATGTATTCAGAACACAATACCTTTGTGTGGGTAGTAGATCACCGTAATTTGATCACCATCGAGAGAATATGATCGATGTGATGTAGCCACACAGCATGTCTGGCCTCTGTAGATCATCCACACGAAGCTTCCGGTCTGATCGACTCCTCACGAGTGCTAGCTCGTTGTAGAGCCCTTTCGAAGACCGATGCTGATCGAACTCCTTCGATCGATGTCTGTTGATTTTTTGGATACTCTGGATCATCAGCAGACATGCTTGAGAGGATGTTGAAGATCTTTCTGAAATTTGGTAGGCTCACGATACTCGTAGCTCACCTTCTCACTTCTCGAACTCCAGGCTAAAACCCTGAAGAACTCAATGAAACCCTGCGCATACTTTTTTCTTTCTTTTCTTTCTTTTTCTCTCGGAAGGATATAGACCTTCACCTTACACACAAAGATTCTTCACGCCCAGATTTTCTCTCCAAAATTTTTCTTGCACACGCCCCACTCTTCTCCTCCTTTTAATACAACAACCAAGGTCTTTTCCACGTGAGAGGATAAAGATGAGTAATTGCACATTTGAATTCAAATCAAATTTTGAATTCAAATGGAAACTAATTTATCCCTATCCACTAAGGGCATGAGAAGAGGAGGGTGTGGCTTAATTTGTGCATGAGTGATTTCATGAGAAACATTTTCTCGTGTAATAAATGGGGTGCTAAAAGAGGATAAGGTCAAGGTGCTAAGATTGGTGGCTCATTCAAATTCAAACTTTGTTTTGAATTTGAATGACCAACCAATCATCCTTATCCACTCATTTGGCACATTAAAGCAGGGTGTGAGGAGGGATTTGCATGAGGAAAAATTCATGAGAACGTTCTTCTTGTGAATTCAAATGGGCGCAGTGGAAGTGAGGTGGCGCAGGGAGAATGGGTCAAGGTGGTTTCATTATTTAAACCAACCTAATTGAACCAAATAAGTTAGGCCCAATTAGACTAATTTAAATCTAACTAAATTAGACTTAATTAGGCTCAATAAAATTCTAATCAAATCAGAAATTGATTAAGCCCAACCCCTGATCAAATCAGGGACCAAACCATCTCGACGATTAGGTCAACTCTTAACCTAATCGGGTCAAACCCAATTGAATCTAATTCAATTGGACTTGATCCAAAAATAATTACTCAATTAAATTGAGTTAATTAGTGATCAAATTACTAATTAAATCTCTCATAAATATTGAGTCCAAATCCGATGGATAATCGGGCATCAGAATTCATCGATATGTAACCCTGATCGAAGAGTCCCAAACCAGTGGGACTCTTGACCCCGATACCCAAAATATGTGGGACTCATGATCAGAGAATCTTGATTCTTGATCATAGAGTCCCAGATACATAGGACTCATAGTCTACAAGCATTAGGACTCTTCATCAGCCATTAGATCAGATAGGAACCTCTAATGTATGTGACCCCACGGTTCGAACCTAAGCCGGTAGCACAGGAACCAATTCCTGTACTAGTCGAAGTGACCATCTAGCAATGGTATCCAATGACTGGTTTAGGAATTTAGATTAGATCATGGTTAGGACGACTCAGGGTTAAACTGTCAATCCTGATTAGATCATTCGAATCGTGCTCAACTCAAACAGTCCTGTGACTCCTCACAAAGACTACCCTGGCCAAATTTTGCTAAATTGAAACACGACTGTACACAGCTCCTGAAGTGGAGTGGTCAATCCCATCTTGACACACGCACCGACAAGTTAAGTACTTGACTACACCTAGCAGCCTTCCGTCACTGAATTAAAATTTAGATAGTCCAGTGCCTAAGTGCAGTGAGTTGCTTGCAAGTCACTGTGGCGGTCTCAGGTCGGAGGGACATGTATACCCATATTCCATCGGAGCAAATCTTGACAGCAGAAATAACTCCAGAGTCAGTCACGTTCAGTGCAGATGTACCCTTACATCTTACCTGTATGCCATACCAGTGTCTCCACACTCATTGGTTAAGAGGACAACCAACCTATATGGCACACAATGACCTACGCTTGATAAACGTTGTCATCCTTGGTAACAACGTATCATTTGGTCACGAACAGATTTAAGGACTAAATGATAAATCCTCCTTTGTCGAGTCTAAATAGTCCTAAGGACTTCACCACAACATAGGAGTTCATTAGAAGATGAAATATTTTGTGATGAAAAATGCTAAAATAATTTTTATTAATTCATAATTCATGTACATATACAAAAATGAGCACAACCATTAATAGGCTGATGATTGGCTTTGGGATACTATTCCCAACAATCTCCCACTTGGCCTAAAGCCAATCGATGCAGTATCTAATACCCATCTTTGACTTGTAGTTGTCGAACTCCTTCACCATAATGGCTTTAGTGAATGGGTCGGCTAGGTTCTCCTTTTCGTCGATCTTCTAAAGGTCGATGTCACCTCGATCCATAATTTTTCAGATGAGATGGTAGCGGCACAGAATATGCTTTGTCCGCTGGTGTGCCTTGGGTTCCTTCGCCTGAGTAATGGCTCCAGAGCTGTCACAGTAGAGCAGAACAGGACCAACAAGGGAGGGTGCTACTCCGAGCTCAGTGATGAATTTTCTCAGCCACACCGCTTCTTTGGCAGCATCTGATGCAGCGACATACTCCACCTCACAAACTGAATCAGCCACTGTGTTGCTTGAAACTCTTCCAGCAGATAGTCCCACCATTAAGGGTAAAAATAAATCCCGACACACTTTTGCTGTCATCATGATCAGACTGAAAACTAGAGTCTATAAACCCTATAAGTCTCAAGTCCGATTCACCATAAATAAGCCCCTGGTCCTTAGTATTTCTTAAATACTTCAGGATGGTTTTAACAACCTTCCAGTGATTCTCCCCTGGATCAGATTGGTATCTACTCATTATCCCTAGTGAGTATACCACATCTGGTTGTGTACATATCATGGCGTACATGATAGATCCCACTATCGAAGCATATGAAATCCTACCCATACTCTCTCTCTCTTGAGGTGTTGTCGGACAATCCCTTTTCGAGAGAGAAATTTCATGGCCTATCGGTAGATAGCCTTTCTTGAAATTCTCCAT
This sequence comes from Elaeis guineensis, assembly GCF_000442705.2. Lineage (NCBI taxonomy): Eukaryota > Viridiplantae > Streptophyta > Magnoliopsida > Arecales > Arecaceae > Elaeis > Elaeis guineensis. The sequence continues at coordinate 93,056,605 of NC_026000.2, forward strand.
GCTGAACCTCTTCAGCATAGTATCTATGTACGTAACTAGGATAAACCAAGCAACCTTTTGATCTATCCCTATAGATCCTCATCCCTAGGATGTAGGAAGCTTCTCCCAAATCCTTCATGGAGAACTGTGACGACAGTCAAATCTTTATTCCCTGTAATGCAGGGACATCATTCTCGATTAAGAGAATATCATCCACATACAATACAAGAAATACTACTATTGGACTATTAGCCCACTTATAAATGTCGGGCTCATCTCCATTCTTAACGAAGCCATACGTCTTGATCATCCTATCAAAACATATGTTCCAACTCTGGGATACCTGCTTAAGTCCATAAATGGACCTCTGTAGTCTGCACACCTTAGACTCATCAGTGGATGTGAATCCTTCAGGTTGTATCATATACACCTCTTCATCCAACTCTCCATTTAGGAAAGTTGTCTTTACATCCATCTGCCAGATTTCATAGTCCAGATGGGTAGCTATCGCAAGCATAATCCAAATGGATTTGAGCATTGTCACAGGAGAAAATGTCTCATCATAGTCTATACCATAACGTTGATGATATCCCTTGGCAACCAGACGGGCTTTATAGGTTTCCACCTTTCCGTCTGCGCCCCTCTTCCTCTTGAAGACCCACTTACACCCTATGGGTTTTACTCCTTCGGGTGGGTCAACCAGTGTCCACACATCGTTGACCTTCATGGACTCCATTTCGAATTTCATGGCCTCTAGCTATTTCTCAGAGTCGGGTCTCTGCATTGCATCCATGTAGGTGATCGGATCCCCATCATTTTCATCAAGTTCGATAGGATCGTCATCCTGGATTAACAAACTATAGTATCTGTCTGGTTGATGTGGTACTCTACCAGATCATCTTATGGGTGCTTGAACAATGGGCTCCAGATCTGATCTAATCAAATTCGATTCAGGTTCAGTAACTTGTGTCAATTTTTCACCTGTCGAACTTCATCAAGTTCGACCTTAGAGGCAACAGTCCCTTCACCAAGGAACTCTTTTTTCAAAAAGATTGCCTTAAGGTTGACCAACACCTTTTGCTCATCAGTCAGGTAGAAATAATACCCTTTGGTCTCTTTTGGGTATCCTATAAAATTATACTTGTCAGACCTAGGTCCTAGCTTGTTTGTAATTAAATGCTTAACATAAATCGGACACCCCCAAATCCTAAGGTGCGAGAGTACTGACTTACGTCCTATCCATATCTCATATGGCATTTTGGTTACAGACTTACTCAAAACTCTATTTAGAAGTAAACAAGCCGATTCGAGTGCATATCTCTAGAAGGAGATCGGCAGACCAGCAAACCCCATCATGGATCGAACCATGTCCAACAAGGTCCGATTCCTCCTTTCAGATACACCATTATGCTGTGGTGTTTCAGGAGGAGTCCATTGAGAGAGAATCCCATTCTCCCTAAGATATGTTAGAAACTCATTGGAAAGGAATTCACCTCCTCGATCAGATCGAAGAGTTTTAATGCACTTTTCAGTTTATTTTTCTACCTCATTTCGGAATAGTTTGAACATTTCAAACGACTCTGACTTATGCTTCATTAAATAGACATACCCATACCTCGATAGGTCGTCTGTGAAGGTTATGAAGTAGATATATCCACCTCTTGCACTTGAGCTCATGGGTCCACATACATCAAAATGTACCAGACCCAAGAGTTCACTGGCTCGCTCACCTTTTTCAGTAAAAGGTGACTTGATCATTTTACTAAGAAGACAGGACTCACAGGTTGAAAATGATTCACAATCACCTACTTCAAGAATTTCTTCTTGAGCCAACCTGTTTATCCTGTTCTTATTGATATGACCTAGCCTACAGTGCCAAAGGTAGACTTCTGACATATTATCTATTCTAGGGCATTTACCGAAGGTTTGAACCACATTAACAGGTTGTGATAGAAAGTAAATTCCATTATAAAGTTGTCCAATAAATATTATAACACCGTTCAAAATAATATTGTAAATATTTTTTTTTATTAAAAATTGATAACCGTTCATGATCAAAAGGCCTACAGAAATAATATTTAATAAAAAGCTTGGACAATAGTGACATTCACTCAGAATTATATTTTGAGAATTGATTACAAGGTTCATGATTTCTAATGCTAGAACTGAAACTTTGCTTCCATCTCCAACGTTCAGGAACCTCTTGCCTTCATCAAATCTCCTACTGACCTGCAGACCCTGCATCGAATTACAAATATGATAAGAGCTTCCGGTATCCAATACCCAAGTAGTAGTATCACAAATGGAAAAGTTGCAAGGTGTTATCATATAAGTACCTTGCTTCTTCTTTGGCCTGTTCGGGTCCAGTGAGGCAATGCATAGAGGATAGTTCCTCTTCCAGTGCCCCTACTTCTTGCAAAAGAAGCACTCCACCTGGCTCTAGTCAGGCTTGTACTTCTTGATCTGACCCTGTGCAGACGTCCCAGCATGCAGTTGCACCTTCTTATTCTTCTTCTTCTTGTTCTTCTTCCCTTTCTTAAAGGATCGACGATCAGAAGAAGACCCTCCCACAACATTCACCGACTCCTTATGGAGCTGGTGATCCTTCTCAAAGTTCTGCAGCAACCCCAACAAGCCGTGGTAGTTCACTATAGGCTTTGTCATTCGAAAATGAGTAAGGAAGGGAAGGAAGGACTTGGGCAGAGAATTAAGGATCGCATCCTTACTGAGCTGCTCGTGCAGGGAAAAACTCAGTTTACTTAGGCGCTCAATCATTTCGATCATGTACAGTACATGATCAGTGACTGAGGCTCCATCCCTCATCCGAGCATTGAAAATGGCACAACTAGTTTTGTGCCTTTCAACGTCGTCAGGTGTGCCAAAAGAGTCGTTCAACATTTGAAGCATCTCCTGTGGCTGGGCGTTCTCAAACCTATGACTGAACTCATCATTCATTGCCGCCAGCATTATGCACCCGATGTTGGTGCGGTCGTTGAGCCACTTCTGGTAAGTGTCTCGGACCATCCCTCTAGCGTTCAGGGCTGGCTCCTCAGGTGCCAGATCCGTTACTACATAAAGGATCCACTCATGCTTAAGGATGATTTTTAATTTTTGATACCACCTATCGAAATTAGGTCCCATGAGCTTGTCATTATCTAATAATGACCGGAGCGATAGGGTAGTGGCCATAGCTGCATAAAAGAAAACCAGACCTATATTAGTACATAAATTATTAATACTAAAGACTTGGACTTTAGTCTAAAGTTTCTTCCAGTATTTTTATGAATTGGTAGCCTCAACCTCCAATTTGAGGAATTACTTTAATTTCTTAGTGGGTACTAGAATCCACACAGACTACACACGAGCCCAACTTTGGTTGGTCAACCCATGTGCATCTATGGGTAGGTTCATAACTAATTATTTCTCTAAATAACTTCTAGTAATTAATTTTGCCCTTGAACCTAATCAGTAGGCTTTGGCCTGCACTGAAAAAATCTGGTTAGATCCAACCATTAACATGATTTGATTTGGTGAATTGGACCAATAAATGATCAAGCCCGACTTTGGTTGGCCAACCTAACCACCATCAGAAAGACTCAAACCAAATTATCATACTATGAATGATTATTCTATTAGTCAATAAGCACTAGGCCTTTGGGCCTCCAATGATTATTAAACTAATGGACTCATTATCAGTCACTTAATGGGAGGCAATGACTTAGTTATCAATATAACTTAATCATTTTTAGGACCTAATAATTTTTGAGGATTTTATTAAAGAATCGAAGAGAAGAAAATATCCAGCCAATTTCAATCCTCCCAATGACTTCATCAAGTCAGATTAAAAAGGATTTACTTAAAGTTGGCATTAGGAGCACCTAAATCAGTCAAACTGATTTACCTAATGACATGGGTGAGCCCTAATCACCAAGTGATCCAATCAAAACCTAATTCACCAGGTTGGCCAGGTAAATGAGATCAGTGGTGGAGATAAGCCATTAAGTCGTCAGAGATCGAATCACTGCGGATAGCTCCTACTTAAAAACCATTGGTCAAACTGCCAAACTTATCATAGACACCAACCGGTTCATTAGTTTTAATTTGATCAACTTAGTAAATAGGGTTCCACTCTGTAGTCATGAATTAAGTCCATCTTGATCTAGTTAAAGACATAGACCCATTCAACTACAACTATTGGAGTTGAGTTTAGAGTATCCTTGACCTAATCTAATTCAACTTTTGATTAGATTTGATCAATTACTCTAATTTAGTCCATTTCTTTAAGCTAACTTTAGGTCTAACCCAATTATGGACCTAATCCATCTAACCCATTGACCCACAAGTTTATGCAATTATCTTAGGTCTTAATTCACAATTCTAGATCTACTAGATAATACATAATTCTTTTAATTAAGTATTTGGGCTGATGGGTCAGGGTTTGACATTTCAAAAATAATTTTCAAATTTGAAAGGTTTTATTTTCTGTTCACCAAATATGTTGACTCATTACACAAATAGATCAGCACATTTCATAAATAGCAATCCTATTGCTAATTACATAACAGAAAATAACTCAATCAAAATAAATCATGAATATTCTTTTCGCTACTTCATCTGCATGGGATATAATTGCATCGGCACCCCTACCGCCATAGGAGACCCCATCGAATGGGAAGAGAGGTCCTTTAAACCATACTTTTCTCCTATGACCGGACGATCATGGCAACCAACCCAATTCGATTACTTGCTACTTGGATCAAGTATATCTAAATATACCAATTTCAAAATTTAAATTTTAAATTTCAAATTTTAAATTTTGAATTTCAAATTTCAAGCAAATTTCAAATTTCAAATTTCAAATTTTTGAATTTCAAATTTCAAATTTTGAATTTTAAATTTTTAAATTTTAAATTTTGAATTTCAAATTTGAAATTTCAACCAAATTTCAAATTTTAAATTTCAAATTTTTGAATTTCAAATTTTTGAATTTTGAATTTCAAATTTCAAAATTCAAATCTTAAATTTTGAATTTCAAATTTTTAAATTTTAAATTTTGAATAACTTTTAAAATTCAAAATTTAAATTTTAAATTTAAACTTTTAGATTACAACTTAATCTACGCATGCAAATATATATATCATATCTAAGAACCTGTTCTGATACCATTTGTTGGGAAATTCAGTTCAGGAGTAAAATGGTAATTTTAAAACTTTTTTAAAATCATTATTTTATAGTAGAAATTATTAATTAATCTAATTAATTAATAAAAATTTATCCTATACTAGGATCTAAATATGATATATAGCATGCATGCATTTAAATTTGAAATTCGAATTTGAACAGTAAACACTTTACTGTAATGTGTTCAGAACATAATACCTTTGTGCGGGTAGTAGATCGCCGCAATCTGATCACTGTCGGAAGAATCTGATCGATGCGATGTAGTCACATAGCATGTCTGGCCTCTGCGGTCATCCACACGAAGGTCCCGATCTGGTTGACTCCTCACGAGTGCTAGCTCATTGTAGAGCCCTTTCGACGGTCGATGCTGATCGAACTCTTTCGATCGATGTCTGTCGATTCTTTGGATGCTCTTGATCATCAGTAGACATGCTTGAGAGGATGTTGAAGATCTTCCTAAAATTTGGTGGGCTCACGATACTCGTAGCTCACCTTCTCACTTCCCGAACTCTAGGCTGAAACCCTAAAGAACTCAATGAAACCTTGTGCATACTTTTTTGTTTCTTTTGTTTCTTTTTCTCTCGGAAGGATATAGACCTTCACCTTGCACACAAGGATTCCTCACACCCAGATTTTCTCTCCAAAATTTTTCTTGCACACACCCCACTCTTCTCCTCCTTTTAAAACAACAACCAAGGTCTTATCCACGTGAGAGGATAAAGATGAGTAATTGCACATTTGAATTCAAATCAAATTTTGAATTTAAATGGAAATTAATTTATCCCTATCCACTAAGGGCATGAGAAGAGGAGGGCGTGGCTTAATTTGTCCGTGAGTGATTTCATGAGAAACATTTTCTCGTGTAATAAATGGAGCGCTAAAAGAGGATAAGGTCAAGGTGCTAAGATTGGTTGCTCATTCAAATTCAAACTTTGTTTTGAATTTGAATGGCCAACCAATCATCCTTATCCACTCATTTGGCACATTAAAGTAGGGCATGAGGAGGGCTTTGTGTGAGAAAAAATTCATGAGAACTTCCTTCTCGTGAATTCAAATGGGCGCAGTGGAAGTGAGGTGGCGCAGGGAGAATGGGTCAAGGTGGTTTCATTATTTAAACCAACCTAATTGAACCAAATAAGTTAGGCCCAATTAGACTAATTTAAACCTAACTAAATTAGACTTAATTAGGCTCAATAAAATCTTAATCAAATCAGAAATTGATTAAGCCCAATCCCTGATCAAATCAGGGACCAAACCATCTCGATGATTAGGTCAACTCTTAACCTAATCGAGTCAAACCCAACTGAATCCAATTCAATTGGACTTGATTCAAAAATAATTATCAATCAAATTGAGTTAATTAGTGATCAAATCACTAGTTAAACCTCTCATAAATATTGAGTTTAAATCTGATGGGTAATCAGGCATCAGAATTCATCGATATGTAACCCTGATCGAAGAGTCCCAAACCAGTGGGACTCTTGACCCCGGTACCCAAAATATGTGGGACTCATGATCAGAGAATCCTGATTCTCGATCATAAAGTCCCAGACATGTAGGACTCATATTCCATGAGCATTAGGACTCTTCATCAGCCATCAGATCAGATAGGAACCTTTAATGTGTGTGACCTCGTAGGTTCGAACCTAAATCGGTAGCACAGGAACCAATTCCTGTACTAATCGGAGTGACCATCTAGTAATGGTATCCGATGATCAGATAGGTCGAATAGTCACAATCGCAACACTCAGAATCTACGGAATATGATTACTGTATAATTCATCCTTTTGACCTCTGTGTTTAGGACGACTCAGGGTTAAACTGTCAACCCTGATTAGATCATCCGAATCATGCTCAACTCAAACAGTCCTGTGACTCCTCACAAAGACTACCCTGACCAAGGTTTTGCTAAATTGAAACATGACTGTACACAGCTCCTGAACTGGAGTAGTAAATCCCATCTTGACACACGCATGAGAAGTCAAGTACTTGACTACACCCAGCAGCCTTCTGTCACTGAATTAGAAATTTAGATAGTCCAGTGCCTAAGTGTAGTGAGTTGCTTGCAAGTCACCGTGGCGGTCTCAGGTTGGAGGGACATTTATACCCATTTTCCATCGGAGCAAATCTTGACAGCAGAAATAGCTCCAGAGTCGGACACGTTCAGTGCAGATGTACCCTTACATCTCACCTGTATGCCATATCAGTGTCTCCACACTCATTGGTTAAGAGGACAACCAACCTATATGGCACACAATGATCTATGCTTAATAAACGTTGTCGTCCTTGGTAACAACGTATCATTTGGTCACGAACAGATTTAAGGACTAAACGATAAATCCTCCTTTGTCGAGTCTAAATAGTCCTAAGGACTTTACCACAACATAGGAGTTCATTAGAAGATGAAATATTTTATGATGAAAAATATCAAAATAATTTTTATTAATTCATAATTCATGTACATATATAAAAATGAGCACAACTGTCAACTGACTGACGATTGACTTTGGGACACTATTCCCAATAAATGCCATATGAGATATGGATAGGACGTAGGCCAGTACTCTCCCACCTTAGGGTTTGGGGGTGTCCGACTTATGTTAAACATTTAATTACGGACAAGCTTGGACCTAGGTCTAACAAGTTTAATTTTATAGGGTACCCAAAAGAGACCAAAGAGTATTATTTTACCTAGCTGATGAGCAAAAAGTGTTTGTCAGCCTTAAGGCAATCTTTTTGGAAAAGGAGTTCCTTGGTGAAGGGACTGTTGCCTCTAAGGTCGAACTTGAGGAAGTTCGACAGGTAAAAAAAATGATACAAGTAGCTGAACCTGAACCGGATTTGGTTAGATCAGATCCGGAGCCCATTGTTCCTGCACCCTTAAGGTGTTCTGGAAGAGTACCACGTCAACCGGACAGATACTATGGTTTCTTGGTCCGGGACGGCGATCCTATCGAACTTGATAAAAATGATGAGGATCCGATCACCTACATGGATGCAATGCAGAGATCTGACTCTGAGAAATGGCTAGACACCATGAAATCCGAAATGGAGTCCATGAAGATCAACGATGTGTGGACATTGGTTGACCCACCCGAAGGAGTAAAACCCATAGGGTGTAAGTGGGTCTTCAAGAGGAAGAGGGATGCAGACAGAAAGGTGGAAACCTATAAAGCCCGTCTGGTTGCCAAGGGATATCATCAATGTTATGGTATAGACTTTGACGAGATATTTTCTCTTATTGCAATGCTCAAATCCATTCAGATTATGCTTGTGATAGCTGCCCATCTAGACTATGAAATCTGGCAGATGGATGTGAAAACAGCTTTCCTAAATGGAGAGCTAGACGAAGAGGTGTATATGATACAACCTAAAGGATTCACATCCACAGATGAGTCTAAGGTGTGCAGGCTACAGAGGTCTATTTATGGACTTAAGCAGGCATCCCAGAGTTGGAACATATGTTTTGATAAGATGATCAAGACGTATGGCTTCGTTAAGAACGAAGAAGAGCCATGTATTTATAAATGGTCTAATGGTCCAGTAGTAGTATTTCTTGTATTGTATGTGGATGACATTCTCTTAATCGAGAATGATGTCCCTGCATTACAGGGAATAAAGATTTGGCTGTCATCACAATTCTCCATGAAGGATCTAGGAGAAGCTTCCTACATCCTAAGGATGAGGATCTATAGGGATAGATCTAAAAGGCTGCTTGGCTTATCCCAGTCCACGTACATTGATACTATGCTGAAGAGGTTCAGCATGGAGAATTTCAAGAAAGGCTATCTACCGATAGGCCATGAAATTTCTCTCTCGAAGAGAGATTGTCCGACAACACCTCAAGAGAGAGAGCGTATGGATAGAATTTTATATGCTTCGGTAGTGGGATCTATCATGTACACCATGACATGTACACGACCAGATGTGGCATACTCACTAGGGGTAGTGAGTAGATACCAATCTGATCCAGGAGAAAATCACTGGAAGGTTGTTAAAACCATCCTAAAGTATTTAAGAAATACTAAGGACCAGTGGCTTGTTTATGGTGAATCAGACTTGAGACTTATAGGGTTTACAGACTCTAGTTTTCAGTCTGATCACGATGACAGCAAGAGTGTGTCAGGATTTATTTTTACCTTAATGGTGGGGCTGTCTGCTGGAAAAGTTCCAAGCAGCACACTGTGGCTGATTTAGTTTGCGAGACAGAGTATGTTGCTGCATCAGATGCTATCAAAGAAGTGGTGTGGCTGAAAAAATTCATCACCGAGCTCGGAGTAGCACCCTCCCTTGTTGGTCCAGTTCTGCTCTACTGTGATAGCTCTAGAACCATTGCTCAGGCGAAAGAACCGAAGGCACACCAGCGGATGAAGCATATTCTGTGCTGCTACCATCTCATCCGAGAAATCATGGATCGAGGTGACATCGATCTTCAGAAGATCGATGGAAAGGAGAACCTGGCCGACCCATTCACTAAAGCCATTGCGGTGAAGGAGTTCGATGACTTCAAGTCAAAGATGGGTATTTGATACTGCACCAATTGGCTTTAGGCCAAGTGAGAGATTGTTGGGAACAGTGTCCCAAAGCCAATCTCAACCTGTTGATGGTTGTGCTCTTTTTATATTAGTACATAAGTTATAAATAAATAAAAGTTATTTTGGTATTTTCTCATCACAAATTGTTTCATCTTCTAATGAACTCCTGTGTTGGGGTGAAGTCCTTAGGACTATTTAGACTAGACAAAGGAGGATTTGTCATTTAGTCCTTAAACCTGTTCGCGACCAAATGATACAATGTTACCAAGGACAACAATATTTATCGAGCATAGGTCGTTGTGTGCCATATAGGTTGGTTGTCCTCTTAACCAAGGAGTGTGGAGACACTGGTATGGCATACAGGTGAGATGTAAGGGTACATCTGCACTGAACGTGACCGACTCTGGAGCTTTTCTACTGTCAAGATTTGCTCCGATGGGATATGGGTATAACTGTCCCTCCGACCTGAGACCGCCACGGTGACTTGCATGCAACTCACTGCACTTAGGCATTGGACTACCTACTACCTGAATTTCTAATTCAGTGATGGAAGGCTGCTGGGTGTAGTCAAGTACTTGACTTATCGGTGCGTGTGTCAAGATGGAATTGAGCACTCCAGTTCAAGAGCTGTGTACAGTCGTGTTTCAATTTAGCAAAATCTTGACTAGGGTAGTCCTAGTGAGGAGTCACAGGACTGTTTGAATTGAGCACGATTCGGATGATCTGATCAGGGTTGACAGTTTAACCCTGAGTCATCCTAAACATAGGGGTCAAATGGGATGAATTATACAGTAACCATATTCACGTAGGTTCTGAGTATTGCGATTGCGACTATTCGACCTATCCAGTGTAGGAACCGGATCTAGGGTTTTAGGGTTAGATCTTGAAACTTTTTCAAGATCATACAGCGGAAGACTAAAATAAATCAAAATTATTTTCTAAAATTAGAGAATCCCTAGATCTAAGATCCTATTACATGATTATTACATAGTATTAAATCAAAAATTAAAATATATAAATATAGCATGAACTACATGTTGATCATATCAATATGTTTCTATACTACGTCTAATGTATGTATTAAACAATAGATCAGATCTATTACCTTGCAAGTTAGACATTCTAAAATCACTGATCTGGCTTGAGGATGATGTTATAAGCCGCACATGCGTCCGACCTCTAGGAGTCGTCCATACGAGCCCACGAATCTCGATCAGAAGTCCTGCTTCAGGAAATCAACACAGTATGCTAGTACTGCACTGATCCTTCTTTGATGGTTGATCAGCTGCCTCCTTCTTCTTGATTTAGACTCTTCCAAAGATGGAAAGTAGAAGGAGGAGTTTCAGATCTGAGACACTCTCAGGAAACTCAAGATGGAGGGAGGAAAGATATGAAAACAAATAACCTTAGAAGAAGACCCTCTTCTTCTTCTCGTTTTTCTCTTTAGACACCCTAACTTGTGTCTATTATATCTCTATGAACAAAAGGTTTTTCTCTTTGATTTTTGGATAAATGAAAGGTCTCTCAAATCTCTATCTTCCTCAAAAATTTTATGAAGAAACTCATTTTATACAGAGAGATATGATAGAGTCCTTGTCTAGGTCAAATACCTAGTCAAGGCTTATCCAAACATGGCAAGATAAGAGGCGCCCAACTCTTGAGCACCTCCTCCTCATTTTCATGCATGGATCACTAGTAAAGGGTGAAAAATATGTACCCTAAAATTCACAAAAAATTCAAAAAAAATTTGGATAAATTTGGTACAAAATTGAAAGAGTTTTGGATTTCTAAAACTCTATCTCATAGAATTCAAAATCCAAACTTATTCCTTTTAGATTTGATCCAAACCACCTTTCATGTAAGAAAGAAGAGAGGAGACCTTTTGTGAACGTGGGAGAGACCTGGGAGAGGGCTTTTGTCACACAAAATAAGAGGAGATTGGCGTTGAATGAGAGAGAGGGCGTGGGGAAGGCTTATGTGGTGCAAGGTGGAATCTAGTCTTACTAGGATTCTATCTTATGACTTGTTTTAATTTGGTTTCTCAAACCAAATCAAACCAAAATTAGATCAACCTAATTAAGAACCTAATTTAATCAGATTAAATTAGATTTAAATCTGATTTAATTTTCTAATCAAATTAGAAATTAGATTGACCCAAGTCCTAGTTGAACTAGGACTAGTTTTTCCTTGCACTTGGCTTATCCAATAAACCAATTGGACTTGATCCAATCAAGCCCAAACCAAATCTAATTAAATTATATTTAATTAGACTTAATCTCTGCCTATTGGCTTAATCAAATTAAGCCAATTAGTAATCGAATTGCTAATCGATCCTCCTGCAACACTTGCACTGGGTTAAATGTCAATCGTATTGATCATTTAACCCTAGAACGATTCTTAATCATTGATCAACCATCCGATCGGATCATGAACTCTAATGTGTGTGACCTCATAGGTCCGAACCTAAGTCGGTAGCACAGAAATAAATTCCTGTACCAATCAAAGTGATCATCTAGCAATGGTACCCGACGACCGGATAGGTCGAATGTGTAGAACAACATCCTTAGAACCCATGCGGATATAGTTTTCATATAATTCATTCCCTTGACCAAAATAATCATAGGACACCCCAGAGTTCAACTGTCAACTCTGATCAGGTTGTCCACATTGTATTTCAAAATATCAAATCCATCTGATGGATTACCCTGGCCAAGGTTTTGCTAAATTGAAATACAGCGACTCATTCTTCTCCAACACTTGGAGTGGTCAATCCCATCTCGATCACACTCTGACTTCGCAAGTACTTGACTATGCCCAGAAGCCCTCCATCCCTGAATTAAAAATTCAGTTAGTCTAGTACCAAAGCACAGTGAGTTGCTTGCAAGTCAATGAGGCGATCTCAGGTCTAAGGGACACTTATACCTATATCCCATCAGAGACATTCTCGACAGCAGAATGCTCTGGAGTTGGTCACGTTCAATGACGATGTACCCTTACATCTCACCTGTATGCCATACCAGTGTCTCCACACTCTTTGGTTAAGAGGATAACCAACCCATATGGCCTACAGCGACCTATGCTCGATAGAAGCTGTTGTCCTTATTAACAGTCTATCATTTGGTCGTGAATAGTTTTAAGGACTAATCGATAAATCCTCTCTTTATCGAATCTAAATAGTCCTAAGGACTTCATCATAACAACGGAGTTCATTAGAAGATGAAAGCTTATGATGAAAATACCAAATATATTTTATTTATTAACAAATCAATTACAATACTTGGTTGCTCAACCGTCAACAGCTTGACGATTGGCTTTTTGGGACACATTTTTTAACAACTCCCACTTGTCCTAAAGCCACTCGGCACAGTATCTAATACCCATCTTCAACTTGTGGTTGTCGAACTCTTTTATTGCCAGGGCTTTAGTGAAGGGGTCAGCCAGGTTCTCCTTTCCATCATTCTTCTGAAGGTCGACGTCACCTCGATCAACGATCTCTCGGATCAGGTGGAAGCGGTGCAAGATGTGCTTCGTCCGCTGATGTGCTTTGGGTTCCTTCACTTGAGCTATGGCACCAGTGCTGTCGCAGTAGAGTAGGACTGGACCATCGAGAGAGGGTGCTACTCTGAGCTCAGTGACGGATTTCCTCAGCCACATAGCTTCCTTTGCGGCATCCGATGCTGCGATGTACTCTGCTTCACAAACAGAGTCCACCACAATATGTTGCTTGGAACTCTTCTAGCAGATGGCTCCATCATTCAGAGTAAAGATATAACCCGACACGCTCCTGCTGTCATCATGGTCAGATTGGAAGCTAGAGTCTGTGAACCCCACAAGTTTCAGATCTGACTCGCCATAAACCAACCATTGGTGCTTAGTATTTCTCAAATACTTAAGGATGGCTTTAACCACTTTCCAGTGATTTTCTCCAGGATCAGATTGGTATCTACTCACTACTCCTAGTGAGTATGCCACATCTGGTTTTATACATGTCATGACGTACATGATAGATCCCACGACTGAAGCAATGGGACTCTACTCATATGCTCTCTCTCTTCAGGAGTTGTCGAACAATCCTTCTTAGAGAGAGAAATTCCTTGGCCTATCGGTAGATAGCCCTTCTTGAAATTCTCCATGCTGAACCTCTTCAGCACAGTGTCTATGTACATGGACTAGGATAACCCAAGCATCCTTTTAGATCTATCCCTATAGATCTTCATCCCTAGGATGTAAGATGCTTCACCCAAGTCCTTCATGGAGAACTGTGATGACAACCAAACTTTTATTCCCTGTAGTGCGGGGATGTCATTCTCAATTAAGAGAATATCATCCACGTACAAGATAATGAATACCACAACTGGACCATTTGCCCATTTATAGATGCAGGGCTCTTCTCCATTCTTAATGAAGCTATACGTTTTGATCACCTTATCAAAATGCATGTTCCAACTCCAAGAAGCTTGCTTCAATCCATAAATGGATCTTTGAAGCTTGCACACCTTGGACTCATCTGTTGATGTAAACCCCTTAGGTTGTATCATATACACCTCTTCGATCAGCTCTCCATTCAGGAAAGCTGTCTTTACATCCATCTGCCAGATCTCATAATCCAGATGGGCAGCTATTGCAAGCATTATCCGAATAATTTGAGTATTGCCATAGGGGAAAATATCTCGTCATAGTCAATACCATAACGTTGACGATACCCCTTGGCGACCAGACGGGCTTTATAGGTCTCCACCTTTCCGTCTGTGCCCCTCTTCCTTTTGAAGACCCATTTACACCCAATGAGTTTAACCCCTTCAGGTGGGTCAGCCAATGTTCATACATCGTTGATCTTCATGGACTCCATTTCGAATTTCATGGCTTCAAGCCATTTCTCGAAATCAAGTCTCTGTATTGCATCCATATAGGTGATCGGATCCTCATTATTCTCATCAAGTTCGATGGGATCACCATCTCGGATCAAGAAACTGTAGTATCTGTCCGGCTAATGCGGTACTCTATCGGATCGCCTTAATGGTGTAGGTACATTGGGCTTCAAATTTGATCTAATCATATCCGACTCAGGTTCAGCTATTGGTGTCGGTCCTTCTACCTGTTGAACTTCATCAAGTTCAACCTTAGAGGCAACGGTTCCTTTATCAAGGAACTCCTTTTCTAAAAAGATTGCCTTAAGGCTGACGAACACCTTTTGTTCATCAGCATGGTAGGAAAAATATCTTTTTGTCTCTTTGGGGTACCCTATGAATGAGCATTTGTCAGACCTAGATCCAAGTTTGTCTGTGACTAATCGTTTGACATAGGCCGGGCACCCCCAGACCCTAAGGTGTGAAAGTGCTGGCTTATGTCCCATCCATATCTCATATGGAGTCTTAATTACAGACTTACTTGGAACCCTATTTAACAGATAACAGGCCAATTCGAGTACATATCCCCAGAAGGATATCGGCAAGCTAGCAAAACACATCATGGATCGGACTATGTCTAACAGAGTCTGATTCCTCCTTTCAGACACACCATTATGCTGTGGTGTTCCTAGAGGAGTCCATTGGGAGAGAATCTCATTTTCCTAGATATGTGAGAAACTCACTAGAAAGGTATTCTCCTCCTCGATCAGATCGAAGAGTTTTAATACTCTTCCCAGTTTATTTTTCTACTTCACTTCGGAATCGTTTGAACATTTCAAATGAATCTGACTTATGTTTCATCAGATAGACATATCCATATCGGGATAGGTCATCCGTGAAAGTTATGAAGTAGAAAGATCCACCTCTAGCACTGGTGCTCATGGGCCCGCATACATCAGTATGTACTAGGCCCAAGAGCTTAATAGCTCTCTCACCTTTTCTAGTAAAAGGTGACTTGATCATTTTACCAAGAAGACAGGACTCACAGGTTGGAAGTGATTCATAATCACTGACTTCGAGGATTTCCTCTTGAGTCAACCTATTTATTCTGTTCTTGTTTATACGACCTAGCCTACAGTGCCATAAGTAGATACTATCTAATCTAGGATGCTTGCCAGTAGAATAGACTCTTATCAGGCTTGATCTTTTTGGTCTGGCTCTGCACTGATGTCCCAGCCTGAACTTGCACCTTCTTCACTTTCTTCTTCTTGTTCTTCTTCCCTTTCTTAAAAGGGTCGAGAACCAGAAGATGAACCTCCCACTAAGTTCACCGACTCCTTGAGAAGTTGGTGATCCTTCTCAAAGTTCTGAAGCAACCCCAGTAACCCATGGTAGTTAACTTCAGGCTTTGTCATTCTATAATGAGTGAGGAATGGGAGATAAGACTTGGGCAGCAAGTTCAGTATTGCATCTTTTCCAAGCTGCTCATACAAAGGAAAGCCGAGCTTGCTCAATCATTCCATCAGCTCGATCATGTACAATACATGATCAGTAACAGAGGCACCATCCCACATTTTGGTGTTGAAGATGGCACAACTAGTCTTGTGCCTCTCCACGTCATCAGGTGTGCCAAAGGCATCCTCCAATACTTGAAGCATGTCCTTTGGCTGAGCTGTCTTGAATCTGCGACTGAACTCATCGCTCATGGCAGCTAGCATGATACAGCGCACCGTGGTCCGATCACTGAGCCACTTCTGGTAAGTGTCTCTGACTGTTCCACATACATTGATAGCTGGCTCCTCAGGTACAGGATCCATTATCACATATAGGATCCGTTTATGCTCCAAGACTATCTTCAACTTTCGATACCAGCTACCGAAGTTGGGTCCCACCAACTTATCATTGTCCAACAATGATCGGAGCGATAGGGAAGTGGCCATATTTGCACAAAGGAGAACCATAACCTATTAGTAATTGATTCATTAAACCTAAAGATTTGGACTTTAATCAAAAGATTTCTCTCACTATTTTATTCAAATTGGTAGCCTCTACCTCCAATTCGAGGAATTACCCTAATTCCTTAGCGGGTACTAGAATCCACTTAGACTACACACAAGCCCAACTTTGGTTGGCCAACCCATGTACATCTAAGGGTAGGTTCATAACCAATTGTTTCTCTAAATAATTTCTAGTAATTTTAATTTTACCCCAGAAACCTAATCAGTAGGCTTTGGCCTCCACTGTAAGGATCCGGTTAGGTCCAACCATTAACATGATCATACTTGGTGTATCTAACCAATGAATGATTAAGCCCAACTTTGGTTGGCTCACCTAACACCATTAGAGAGACACTTTCAAGTCGTCATATGATGAGTGATAATTTCATTAGTCAACAAGCACCAGGCCTTTGGGTCTGTAATGATTATTGAGTTCATGGACTCATTATCAAACACCTTAATGGGAGGCTATGACTCAGTTATCTCCATAACTTTGTCATTTTAAGGACCTAATAATTTTAGAAGATTTAAATAATATAGAGGATGAGGTCAGATGAACCAGCTTATCATGATCCTCCCACTGGCTTCACCAAGTCAGCTTAAGGGAGACCATTAAAAGGGCTGGTCTAGGAGCACCTAAATCAGTCACATTGATTTACCTAGCTGACATGGGTCAGCTCGAATAGTCAAGTGATCCGATCAAAACATAATTTCACCAAGAGCCCAGGTAAGTTCGATCAGTGGGAGGGTCTGCCAAAGCTTGCCTTAGACACCATCAGAAATGGCCAGGTAAGCGGGCTCCCAATAAAAAACCACCGATCTGGTTTACCTTAGACACCAACTGATTTAATTAGTTTTGATTAGATCAACCTAACAGTTCATGCTAGACCACTTAGCCAAGAATCAAGTCCATTTGGTTCTCGTTAAAGACATGGACTTGACCAACTACAACTATTGTAATTGATCTAGAGAATCCTTAACCTAATCTAAGACAATAATTGATTAGATTTAGTCAATTCTCTAATTAAGTCCATCTTCAATCTAACCATATGTCTAACCCAATTAATGAACCTAATTCCCACTAACCCATTAACCCAATGTGTTATGGTTTGTGTCTTAGGTTCTTCAATTCACAATCCTAGAACCTAATCAAACAACTTCTTAATTCTTAATTAAGTTTTGGGCTGAGGGTTGGGTTCGGCTTTTTAAAAAATAATTTTCATATTTGTAAAATAATTTTACAATATGATTCTATCAACTATATTGCATGTTTGATTCATAATCAAGATGCAAGTGAAATAAACATGAAACTACTTTAGATCTAATCTAAACAGGTTCATGTAATTAAAACAATTTCAACTTTAAATAATTTCTTTGCACAAAAATTATTAACAAAGAGATTTTATTTCAGATTTAAACATCTTTTAAATCTAATAAATTATAAATTTAATCTAGATCATATTTGATAAATTTATGATTAAAGATAGATCTACACAAATTAGGACAACCTTTGCACTGTAAGGGGTAAACCTTACAGCAGGACAACCTTGCAGTTCGTGATTGATCTAAAATTTTAATTTTAGATTTAATAATCAGATTATAAATTAGATCTAATCTAAGAAATAATCTAAGCATGTATAAATAATCATGTAATAAAGAACCTGGCTAAATCTGAAATTAAAATATATAAATATAGCATGAACTACATGTTGATCATATCAACATGTTTCTATACTACATCTAATGTATGTATTAAACAATAGATCAGATCTATTACCTTGCAAGTTAGACATTCTAACCTCACTGATCTGGGCTTGAGGATGATGTTACAAGCTGCACATGCGTTTGCCTCTAGGAGTCGTCCACATGAGCCCACGAATCTCGATCAGAAGTCCTGCTTCAGAAAATCAGCACAGTATGCTAGTACTGCACTGATCCTTCTTTGATGGTTGATCAGGTGCCTCCTTCTTCTTGATTTAGACTCTTTCAAATATGGAAAGTAGAAGGAGGAGTTTCAGATTTGAGACACTCTCAGAAAACTCAAGATGGAGGGAGGAAAGATATGAAAACAAATAACCCTAGAAGAAGACCCTCTTCTTCTTCTCGTTTTTCTCTCTAGACACCCTAACTTGTGTCTATTATATCTCTATGACCCAAAGGTTTTTCTCTTTATTTTTGGATAGTCCAAAGGTCTCTCAAATCCCTATCTTCCTCAAAAATTTCATAAGAAACTCATTTTATACAGAGAAATATGATAGAGTCCTTGTCTAGGTCAAATACCTAGTCAAGGCTTATCCAAACATGGCAAGATAAGGGGCGCCCAACTCTTGAGCACCTCCTTCTTATTTTCATGCATGGATCACTAGTAAAGGGTAAAAAATATGTACCCTAAAATTCACAAAAATTTCAAAAAAAATTGGATAAATTTGGTACAAAATTGAAAGAGTTTTGGATTTCTAAAACTCTATCTCATAGAATTCGAAATCCAAACTTATTCCTTTTAGATTTGATCCAAACCACCTTCCATGTAAAAAAGAAGAGAGGAGACCTTTTGTGAACGTGGGAGAGACCTGGGAGAGGGCTTTTGTCACACAAAATAAGAGAAGATTGGCGTTGAATGAGAGAGAGGGAGTGGGGAAGGCTTATGTGGTGCAAGGTGGAATCCTAGTCTTACTAGGATTCTATCTTATGACTTGTTTTAATTTGGTTTCTCAAACCAAATCAAACCAAAATTAGATCAATCTAATTAAAATAGGTCTTAATCTAATTAAGAACTTAATTTAATCAGATTAAATTAGATTTAAATCTGATTTAATTTTCTAATCAAATTAGAAATTAGATTGACCCAAGTCCTAGTTGAACTAGGACTAGTTTTTCCTTGCACTTGGCTTATCAAATAAACCAATTGGACTTGATCCAATCAAGTCCAAACCAAATCTAATTAAATCATATTTAATTAGAATTAATCTCTGCCCATTGGCTTAATCAAATTAAGCCAATTAGTAATCGAATTGCTAATCGATCCTCCTGCAACACTTGCAGTAGGTTAAATATCAATCGTATTGATCATTAGTTCCTGTGATATCGGCTTAGGTTCGAAAATGTGGGGTCACACACATTAGAGGTTCCTATCTGATCTGATGGCTGATGAAGAGTTCTAATATTTGTAGACTATGAGTCCTACGTGTCTGAAACTCTATGATCAAGAATCAGGATTCTCTGATCATGAGTCCCACACATTTTGGGTACCGGGGTCAAGAGTCTCACTGGTTTGGGACTCTTCGATCAAGATTTCATATCGATGGACTTTGATACCCGATTGCCCATCAGATTTGGACTCAGTATTTATGAGAGATTTAATTAGTAATTTGATCACTAATTAACTCAATTTGATTAAGTAATTATTTTTGGATCAAGTCCAATTGAATTGGATTCAGTTGGGTTTGACCCGATTAGGTTAAGAGTTGACCTAATCGTCGAGATGGTTTGGTCCTGATTTGATCAGGGGTTGGGCTTAGTCAATTCTTGATTTGATTAGAATTTTATTGAGTCTAATTAAGCCTAATTAAGTTTGATTTAATTTAGTCTAATTGTGCTTAACCTATTTTGATTAGGTTGGTTTAATTAAGATTAAACCACCATTTGAATTCAAATCCCTGCGCCACCTCATATCTCTGCACCCATTTGAATTTATGAGAAGCAACTTCTCATGAATTTTCTCTCCCACAAAGCCCTTCCCACACCCCTCATTTGTGTGCCATATAGGTGGATAAGGATGGTTGGTTGGCCATTCAAATTCAAAAGAAACTTTGAATTTGAATGAGCAACCAATCCATGTGCCTTGTCCTTATCTTCTTTAGCGCCCCATATCTTACATGAGAAAGAGTTTCTCATGAAACCTTTCTACACACAAAGCAGCCATGCACCTTCTCTTCTCACACCCAAGTGGATAGGGATGAGTTGGTTTGCATTTGAATTCAAATTTGATTTGAATTCAAATGTGCAACCACTTATCTTTATCCTCTCACGCAGATAAGACACGTTTTGAATTATTTTTAAAAGAGGAGAAAGCTGAGGCGTGCATAGAAATTTTTCAAGAGAGAAAGTGGGGTGTGAGGAACCCTTGTGCGTGAGTAGGAAGTCTAAAACTTTCAAGAGAAAAAGAAAGAAAAGAAATAAAAATGGGCACAGGATTTTCAGTTTGTTCCCTAGGGTTTCAGCCTGAGGTTCGGGAAGTGAGTTAGTGAGCTACGAGTGTTGTGAGCCCACCAAATTCAAGGGAGAGCATCATCTACCTCTTAGGCATATTTGCTGATGATCCAGAGCATCCATAGAATTGACAGACATCGATTGAAGGAGTTCGATCAGCATCAACCGTCGAAAGGGCTCTACAACGAGCTAGCACTCGTGAGGAGCCGATCAGATCGAGAGCTTCGTGTGGATGATCCTCAGAGGCCAGACATACTGTGTGGCTATGTTGCGATGATCAGATCCTCTCGATGGTGATCAGATTACGGTGATCGACTACCCGCACAAAGGTATTGTGTTCTGAACACAGAATAGTAAATTATTTACTGTTCAAATTTAAATTTTAAATTTAAATGCATGTATGCTGTATATCATATTTAGATCCTAGTGTAGGATAAATACATATTAATTAATTAGATTAATTAATAATTTTTGCTGTAAAATAGTGATTTTAAAAAAGTTTTAAAATTATCATTTTACGCCTGCACTAAAATTTCACTTCACTAATAACCTAGATGAATAAGATTTATGAGACTCTAATTGTTAGATGTCTAAGGTTATGGATCAATTAAGTGTGTAAGTCTCTAATTAATTTTTTTGATAGTTATTTTTGGGTGCCACCTTGATTTGATCAAGTTGGGTGTGTCCATTGATTAGAGGGCTTTTAGTTCTCCTATGGGGCATCTCTTGGGTATGTTTTGGGATGTCTAATTATGGGTGCAAGGGCCCCAATTGTTGGCACCTAAAGGGTCTCCTAAAGTAAGTTGGATAATTTAAGTTAATAGAAAACCCGATGCAAGTAGGACTTGTATTATGTGATTGAATAGGATTTAATCCTTATGTCTATTTAAAAGGATCTCCCTTAAGGTCTCTAGAGCATTAAAACCAGCAACCCCTCATGCCTAAAAGCTCACCCCCCACCCTCTCTTTTTCTCCCTTTCTCTTCTCTTGGGCGTTCTACATGCCCATCCCTTGGGATGCGAGTCCCAAGGAGTTCCATGCCGAAGGTATTGGGCATCCTATAATTTGCTAGTTGCTGGTATTTTTTAGCAGTATAAAGTTAGGAGAAACTCTGGAGAAGAGGAGAAGAAGAAGATCAAGAAGAAAGATCAAGCATTAATTGCAATACAGACTTCATTCAGATTTAGCAGGCTGAATTTTGGGAGAACCAAAATTCAAATTAAAGAAGACTGTTCCAAGCTAATTCTGAGTGGATACTCATAGAGACTGGATGCTTGTATAGCTAATAGAGAATCTCTTCTCTTTTAGATCCAGATTCAAAGAAAAAGATTGCAAAACAGGTATGTGATTTGATCACAATCTGAATTTTGGCATATATCAATTTCAGCATATGAGATTGATCCATATGATTTTATATTTTTATGCATACATAATTTAGATTAAAAATATTTTAATCTTATTTTTTATTATGATATTTAAAAAATAAAATTTTTAAAACATATATGCATGCACCAAACCCCAAACTCCAACAGTGGTATCAGAGCCATGGATTTTCATATGCTGAATTTTGATATACATGTTTTTGAAAAGATTTCAAAATCAGTTTTTTTCTTGATATATGAGATGTATAGATAGACTTTCTAAACTAAAATTTAATTTAATTTTTAATTTTAGAACATATAGTTGATATGTAATTACATACATAGATCTGAATTTTAATTTAGAAAGAGTTCTAGTTCATGTTCATATGATACATAGATGCATGCATAAAATCTAAAATTTTTATATGATCTAAATTTTAATTTATATATGTAATATATGATTACATATTTAGATTATAAATTTACTTTTAATCTGATCCATGATTAGTATATGAGATATATGATATCATACTTAGATTTGAAATTTTGTTTAGATTTGATTTTACATGCATATATTTGATATATGTTCATATGTTAAAATTTGAAAATTATTTTTATGTTTAAAAACTTACTTTGATGCAATAAATTTAGATCTAAAATATGATTTTAGAATCTAAAATATATGTTTGTACTTGAGAGTTTTGGTCATGGAAAAATTATAAATTAGGTCATGTAATAGGATTGCATTTAAGATTTTTGATTTAAGTCATATAAATCTAACTCGATTAAGTAATTGATCAAACTAAGTCAAGTGTTGATAAAAATTAGACCAATTAAGTTAATAATCATATAATTATTATTGATCAAATCATTTGAACCCTATATGTAGAATCGATTAACCTAAGGATCTAATTTAGCTTGCTGGTTTGAGCCTGATTCGCTAGAGCTAACCAATTCTCATCAATAGACCTATTGATGTCTAAGGTACGTTAATGAGATGTAATTATTTAATTGGTTTCGTTAGCCGATCTGATCAATTTATTGATGTCTTAAAAAGATAATGGGGGGACCCCCATCGATCTCTACTTATCTGGTCAATTTGAAAGATTGGGTCTTGAATTAAGTTGCTTAGCAATCTGGTTTAGTTCATGCCAGTTAGATTAGTCATATGATGACTGATTGATGAGATCTAAACCTAAATCTTTTCATAAATATTAAGTCTATAGGTCTTCCACCATTATAGATGTGTGGGTGTGCTATTGGTGTTGATTGTTCTTAGTTGGTTATAGTGGTTCAGCTGCATCGAAAATATGCAACCACTCTATTAGCAAAGAGTTGCTCCAGAGTAAGGATGGGATTTGTTGCCCAGCTATGCAACCCAAGAGGGAGGGTGAATTGGGTTTCTAAAAATTTTAAGCTTAACTTACACTTTGTGAAGATTGTTTAGCAATAGCAAGATAAATAAGAAGAGGATAGTTGATTCAAGGCTAATGATTAAATGTAAGAATGCAAGACAATAAAGAAGATCTAAAAAGGAGAGCAATTAAACACGACACAAACAAGAGAATTTATAGTGGGTTGGTGCCAACCTTGCACCTACATCCACTCCCCAAGCTCCTACTTAGGAATTCCAATCCACTAACTTGTATTCAACTTGAATACATACGTCGGAACCTCTGACTCTAGCTATCCCAAGGTAGTCCACTTGTTTCTCAGGTACAAGCCAACCCAATACAATTCAATTCAAGGTTCGGATCAACCTTCTCATGTTTTGGATCCCTTTCAAAATAAAAACAATAACTCAAAAGGAGTGTTACAATTAATAGCACAGAAAATACAATAGAAGCTTCTTTAATGAGCGAATTGGACTTTAAATACACTTTACTCAAATAGAAGAACCCTCTTTCTGATTTTCTCAAGGTGGTTGGAGACTTGAATGAGCACTTGAGGAGTTGGTGAGCTTGATTTAAAAGCTTCTTGAATGCTTTGAGTGGGTTCTTGCTTAGGGCTAAAAAGTATGCTTGAAATCCTCTTTTCAAAAATCCCTCTTGTGCTTGATTCCCACCTTTTAGTCCCTTTTATATCTTTAAAGAATGGTGGAGTGCAATCTGGGCTAAAATAGAGCCGTTAGACCATATTAAATGAGCATTAAATGCACTTAAAATGGGTTAAAAACTAGCCATTGTGGAACTTTCCTGTCACAGGGATCGACTCATGCTCATGGGTCGACTCATGGGGTCGACCTCTGTGAAAAACAGTAGAAAATAAAGGTTCTGTAATTTTGGCCTAAAAATAGCAGGGGTCGACTCATGGGGTCGACTCATACCTGGGGGTCGATCCATGGGGTCGACTCACAGACTGTGCCACCCAAAAATTCTGCGTGCCAATCAGTCCTTTGTGCCATGAGTCGACTCATGGGGTCGACTCAAATTTTCAAACCTGAATATCTTTCAAAATACACATCCAAAAACTATAAAATTTTCTTCAATGGATCACAAATTTTTTTTTCTTGCTCTTGATGCTATCAAATCAAGATTTGGTAAAATTATGATTTTGCCCCTGAAATGCATTAAGTTTTTTAAAGCAAAAATCATTAGTAACCCCTTCAAATGCTTTGTAATCATCAAAATCAATCCAAGGAGCAACAGGGTTGGGTCCAATAACTATTAGGTGAGAGATCCAATGATAGCCTTGCACCTGCTTATGAACGGTGGGTCAGACTTAACAAAGAAGTGTGGGTAATAATGTTAGGTGAGCCCATATGACTTAGAGACCAAGTCACTGCACCATGCTTAGTGAAGCATCTGGGCAAAGAGTTGCCTATGCATTGGTGTGCATGTTACCAATAACTGTTAGGTGATGTGCATGTCATCGGTGGGACCGCAGCACCCATTAGAAATCCTTTGTTGCGTTAGGATTTTTGTTTCCTTCCCAGAGAGTGGAGGGATCCAATAAATTTGTGGGAGCCATTGTTTGCATCTTAAAATCTCTAAAAGCAAATATAAATATTAAGTACAAAAGTCTAACTTAAATTTATACTCTCACAATTAAACCACAATGTCAGCCTCAAACCTCTAGCCCTTATCCTTGAAACCAATTGTTTGATCGGTACCAATTACAAAGACTGACTCAAAAATCTCAGGATTGTCTTGATCTCAGAAAAGTTAAGTCATGTCCTCGATCAGGATCTCGTAGTGCTACCAAACCATCTTACTGCTGAGCAAAGAGTTGCTTTTGAGAAGTGGATGGATGAAGACAGTCGGATCAAGTGTAATATGCTGATGTCTATGTCAAATGAGTTGCAAACCAACATGAGCATATACCCACTGTCCGGGCCATGATCACCTACCTACAAGAGTTGTATGTTGAGCAACATCATACTGCATGCTTCAAAGTATCCAAAAGACTCTTCAATCTGAAGATGAACGAAGGGCAGTTTGTCTATGAGCATTGTATGACAGTGATCAAGGATATTGAGGAGCTTGAAAAGCTCGGGCTAGAAATGTGAAAGAAATTGCAGATGGATCTGATCTTTAATCCCTTACCAGTTCATATAGTCAATTCATTATGAATTTTCATATAAACAAACTTGACTGCACTATTTTTGAACTCGTCAACATGTTAGTCACCATAGAGGGTACCTTGAGGAGTTCAAGGGGCACTATTCTCATTGTGGAGCAGACTTCTTATTCTAAGAGAAAGTCTACTGGAAGAAAAAAGGTTAAATCCATGAAGAAGCAGAAGAAAGAGAGCAAGCTGAAGAAGAATGGTCCAAAGGCGGCTGAGGCAAGGAGAAAGTGTTTCTACTGTCATGCTGAAGGCCACTGGAGAAGGAACTGTCTAAAATACCTGGAGAGCCTAAAGAGCAAAAAAGATGATAAACCTTCCGAAGGTATGCTCGTAATAGAATCTAACCTTACAGTTTCTTCTACTTCTAGGTGGGTATTGGTCTCTGGCTTGAGTGCTCATATATGTACCTCAATGCAGGGTCTGATAGAAAGTAGGAGGTTGAGAGAAGATGACATGATCTTTCGGATCGGCAATGGAGAAAGATTGTTGCAGAGATCGTTGGTACTTACTCTCTTCGATTACCGTCTGGTATTAGATTAGATTTAAAAGACTATTATTATGTTCCTATAGCAAATCAAAATTAATTTTTGTATCTGTGCTAGCACAGGAAGGTTTTGAAATTTGTTTCAATAAAGACTTTTATTCTATTTATTTACGAAATAAATTGGTTGCAGGAGATCTTTTAATTGACAGTCTTTATCACTTACATGTTGTTGCGAATATAAACTTAAATGAGCAAATAGTGAGTGCCGTAGGCCAAAAATGATCTAGAGATGAAATTAAACAAAAGTACTTTTGACACCATAGACTAGGACATATTGGAGAGGACAGGATAAACTGACTGGAGAAGGATGGGATCTTTGGCTCTCTTAACCCAGAGTTGTATCCAGCTTGCGAATACTACCTTTGAGGAAAGATGGCCAAGTTGCTCTTTGTAGGACATGGGGAAAGGGTCACAAAGTTACTTACCCTGGTACACACTGATGTGTGTGGGCCATTTGATGTACAGACCAGGGATAGTTATACTTACTTCATTACCTTTACCGATGATCTATCTAGGTACGGATATGTGTATCTTATGAAACACAAGTCTGAGGCTTATGAAACACAAGTCTGAGGCTTTTGAAAGGTTCAAAAAATTCAAGCATGAAGTAGAAAAACAAACAGGCAAACCCGTTAAGATTCTTCAATCTGATCGAGGAGGTGAATACCTTAGTCAAAAATTTTTGAGATATCTTAAGGACAACAGCATAGTCTCTCAATGGATCCCTCCTAGAATGCCTCAGCTCAACGGGGTAACCGAAAAGAGGAATAGGACCCTATTGGATATGGTTCGGTCCATGATGAGCTTCACTGATCTTTCCTTATTTTTTTGGAGACATGCCTTGTTAACTACCATTCACTTGTTGAATAGGGTTCTATTAAAGTCCGTTCCTACCACACCGTATGAGATATGATTCGGTAAGAAGCCAAGTCTAGGTTACCTCAAGACTTGGGGATGTCCAACCTATATCAGGAGACAAATGGTAGATAAGCTAGAGGATAGATCTATTATAGCTTGCTTTATTGGATATCTAAAAGAATCTATGCGATACTACTTCTACTTTCTATAAGATCACAATATGATTGTGAGTCAAAATACCATATTTTTAGAAAAATAATTTATCCAGAATGGTGACAGTGGGAGGTTAGTAGAGCTCGAAGAGAAAATCTCTGAAGAGCCTAGAGCTATAGATCCTCAGGAACCCATAGTCCATGAGCCAGTAGTTGATGTTCTTCTACCACCTCATAGATCTAGTAGGATCTCCCGACCTCCTGAAAGATACATGAGTATGCGTACAGAGGAAGTAAAAAGAATATTCCTTATGGGAGATAGGGGTCATAGTGATGATCCTAATATCTTTGATGAGGCAATATCTGACATCGATTTTGAAAAATAGTTAGATACTATGAAGTCAGAAATTAACTCAATGCACTCAAACCAAGTTTAGACTTTAGTGGATCCACCTGAGGGTATTGTACCCATTGGGTGTAAATGGATCTACAAAAGGAAGATAGGTGCCGATGGTAAGATAGAGATCTATAAAGCTAGACTTATGGCTAAAGGTTATAGTCAGTGTGAGGGTATTATCTATCAGAAAATCTTCTCATCTGTAGCCATACTAAAATCCATCCGCACTTTGCTTGCTATTGAGGCTTACTATGATTATGAAATTTGACAGATAGATATGAAAATTACTTTTCTGAATGGATATCTTGTGGAAGATATCTATATGAGGTAGCCTATGGGTCTCACGTCTGGTGATGGTGATCACAGAGTCTGTAAGCTGCAAAGATCCATATATGAATTAAAGCAGGCTTCTCGGAGTTGGAACCATTATTTTGATGAGGCAATCAAATCATTTGTTTTCATTAAAAATAAAGAGAAACCTTGTGTGTACAAGAGGATCAGTGGGAGTGTGAACACCTTCCTCATATTGTATGTGGATGATATTTTTTTTTTTGAAAATTGAAGGAAAAACCATCTTTTTCCTTGTAGGATCTTCCAGATCTAACGAGATCTGGGACGGAATATTTTTTTAAAAAAAATATCTTACTTTATTTTAGATCTAAGGTCTATTAGATTTGATTCTTATAATCTAATATTTAATCTAACATTAAATCTAAAACTTGAGGATTAGAGAAATACCTCTAGGGTAATTAGATTACCCTATAGATGATCGCAGCAATGCCCGAGGTTCTAAAATAGCCATGCAGTCGCCTAACCTCTACCGATATCCACTCGAGTAGGATCTGGATTATCTTCTCCTCACAAATCTTTTCTCCAAAAATTAGATATAGATCTGATCTGCAAGATCTGCAAAAGATCTTCTGAAGCTGGAGCAGTAGCTTCTCGATAAATCCCTGCAGCCTTCTGATCAGGGAGCCACCACGCCTTGGATAAGCACCAGATGGATGCCCAACTTCTTGGATGTGAAGAGGAGAGAGAGAGGACCAGAGGGGATATAATGAAGTGGAGGGATATCAAGCTTTTATTAGGGATTGAGCAGATTCACAAAACCCTAGGCGCAGACAGGATTTAAATAGACCCTGCTGCGCCATGCAGTGCCACATCATTCGATCAATCAAAAAATTCCAATTAATTCTGAAAAAATTTTGATTGATAGAGTGATGTCATCTGATCATATCAGATAAGAACCCCACCAAACCCTCCTACTGTTGGTGCCAACACTTGATAAACACAGTGAGATTGGCGCCCAACAGTTTGAGTCGATCAAGGCATAGAGTCCTCATCTCATGGGACTCTATCCTTATCCACTTGGGGCGCACGCCCAATCTGATCTTGGCACCCACTTTGAGGCCTAGTTTAGCAAGTGGACACTCTACAAAAATTCTTCAATGACTTCTTGCCAAGTGGCCTTCAATTTAAGATCCATAAGTCAATGTTTGACCGATGTCCTAAAACAAAAATGGCAGGTGACAAAAATTGGCAGGTGTTGTCTTAAATTCATCTCATGAATTAAGATAAGACTTTTCTGAGCTGGACTGACTCTAGTCAGATTGAGAGAAACCTTCTCAAGATTCTCTGGGTGAGTCAAATCATATTTGGCTCAATCGAGATGAAAAAAATTGCACGAAGAGAAATTAGGCTCAATCGTGTGCTAGCACGATTTCCTTGAACCTAATTGGATCTAATCCAAATCAATCGAACTGGACTAGCTCAATTGATGACATCCAAACCCTAACTCTTATTTGTGTGACCCAGTTAGGTTTATTTTTGTATGGTAATGAGACATGTCATGATCTCATCATCGACATCATCGAAACTCCTTTCAATGGATCAGAACTCTTCTGATTCAAACAATTAGAATGATCGATCATTAAGATCATTCTAATTGCTCCCAAAATCCATTAGTGACACCTAGCAGTATATGGTGGCAACCCATCAGAAATGAAGACAAACCTCTCGGTGCAGCTATCTGTGTGATTGAGTTCCTCTATCATGAGTCCCGACTGAATTAGGGTTAAGGTAAACTCGTCAAACCCAACATCAGTCATATGAATCAATCGATCGATCTAAGTCCGATGTGAAACTCCAATGGAAAATTCTTTTTCATTATTTCACTCTGCCATTGCCATGGGCTTAAGGACTCGATCTTTCCATCATCATAGGACTACTCCTCTCATCTACTGAGGTTGATAGATCCCATCTTGGTGCAATCTGGTTCCTACAATGAATATGCTACAGCCAACATACACCTCAGGGTTCTGAATGGCTAGGAGACCGAGTTATGATGTAGTCAAACTATAACACACTCAAGGTGAACTGTCGATGCATCTCAGGTCAAAGAACTAGACGCACAGCTGCAGCATCGAGCTAGTCATCGACGAGAAGGTAGACTTCCTTATGACTACTCGAGGTGGTCACACTCAGTACTCTCGTTCTCAATGAATATCTGTACTCTCGCTCTGGTGTCTCCACATCATAGACTCAAGACTCATCTACTCTAAAGAAGCGATCATACACCAACCTTCCAGATCGATCACCATCCTCGTGATGATCCTATGGTTAGGAGTTGTTTATGAGTTAGTTATGTAAATTCATGCCTTAAATTTTCAACTCTTAAAAATATGAATTAACATTCCTACTAACTCAAAGGATGTATCACAGACATAATGTACTCAATATGATAGTGGAATAACCTTTTTATTTATTTATAGTCAAAATTATAAATTTATCCTTACATTTGTATAGGAATGTGTCAGCCAATCTGGCATCTAGGGCACACATCTAACAAACTCCCACTTGACCTAATGCCAATTGGCTACATATCTAAGTCCTATCTTCTCAAGGTGGGCTTCGATCTTCTGCTGGCCTAATGGCTTTGTCAATGGGTCTGCCACATTATCTATGGAGTCGACTCTCTTAACCTCGACATAACCCTTTTCGAGATAATCATGGATCAGAGAGAATCGCCGCTCGATATGCTTGGACTTCTGGTGAGACCTTGGCTCCTTAGCTAGAGCTATGGTGCCATTATTGTCGTAGTAAAAGGGAATGGCATCCGATGACATCACTCCAAGCTCTGTTGCAAATTTTTTATACTAGAATACCTTCTTCGCAGCTTCCGATGCAGCAATATACTCTACCTCCATGGTGGAATCAGCAATCACTATCTGCTTGAAACTCTTTCAGCTAACTACACCACCATTGTAAATGAACAGACTCCCAGATATCGACTTTCGATCATCTATATCAGATATGAAGTCTGAGTATATAAATCTCTGAATCTGGAGTTCTCTATTTCCAAAGACTAGAAACATATCCTTAGTCCTTCTCAAGTACTTAAGGATATGTTTCACAGAAGTCCAGTGCTCTTCGCCTGGATTCGATTCATATCTGCTTGTGACAATCACAGCATGGGCTATATTAGGTCGTGTACATAGCATGGCATACATGAGGCTTCCTATTGTCGAAGCATAAGGGATCTTGCTCATGCGTTCAATCTCCTCAGGTGTGCTAGGACACATCTTCTTGGAGAGATGAATGCCATGTCTAAAAGGTACTAAACTTTTTTTGGAGTTTTCCATGCTAAACTTTTTTAGCACCTCCTCTATATACATCTTCTGTGAAAGTCCTAGCATCCTATTTGGTCTATCTCTATAGACCTTAATATCCAGTATAAAGGATGCTTCTCCTAGATCTTTCATATAGAACTCCTTAGACAACCATATTTTGACTGAGATCAACATGAAAATATCATTTTCAATTAGAAGGATGTCATCAACGTACAGTACGAGAAAGATAACTGCGCTCCCACTGATCTTCTTGAATACACATGGTTCCTCCTCATTTTTGATAAAATCAAATATTTTGATCACATCATTGAAACGAGTATTTCAGCTCCGAGATGCTTGCTTAAGTCCATAAATGGACCTTTGCAGCTTGCAGACTTTGTGATCATCATCACTGGATGTGAAACTAAGCGACTGTTCCATATAGATATCTTCCTCGAGATATCCATTTAAGAACGCCGTTTTCATGTCCATTTGCCATATTTCATAATCGAAATAGGCTGCAACAGCAAGCAATGTGCGGATGGATTTTAGCATGGCTACGGGCGAGAAGGTATCCTGATAGTCAATGCCTTCGCGCTGACTATAACTGTTATAGCCCAAACCAAGCCCAATCCAAGCCAGACCCAAGCCCATTCAAAAAAAAAAAACAGAGGAAAATCAGGAAAAAGACTCCTAATAGGAGTCTTCTTCTCCGGCGAAACCCAAGCAATTTGGGAGTCCTAGGACCTCTCGAAGTCCTAGGACCCTCTATAAGAAGATCTCTCCTCTCCTTAGAATCAACCATCGGCCCTCTTCTTCTCTCTTTCTCTTCGATTTTCTCGAATTAGAGTTGCGGACACCGCCTTGTTTTCATCGTGACTGCTCTCCGACGAGGTCACCGGAGGTCAAGGTAAGTTTCCCTCCTTTTCCTCTCTTCCTTCCCCTTCCTTCCATGCTCTTATGCACGGCTGTCGGCGACGAGAGTCATCGATTTTCGATCGGAGAAAGGGACCTCTGTTTTGGTCTCTTTCCCGTAAATTTTTCGGCACCGACGATCGCAATTGATCGCCGGCCATACCTCTCTGTGACAGGGGGAATGGCCCCCCTCTGCCACCAGCCTCCACCGTGGCGGCCGTGGCCGGAACGGCCCGGCACAAGGAGGGGACCGTCGGTCCCCTGTTCGGCCTGGAAGGAGCCGAGAGAAGAAGAAGAAAAAAAGAAAAGAAAAGAAAAAGAAGAAAAAGAAAAGAGAAAGAAGAAAAAGAAGAAAAAGAAAAAAAAAGAAAAGAAATAAAAAAAAAGAAAAGAAAAGAAATAATAAAATAATAATAATAATAACAAAATATATATATATACTTATATATATATATATATAAATAAATGAATAAATAATAATAATAATAATAATAATAAATGATGATGAGAGAGAGTTTCTCTCTCTTCTTTCAGTCTGAACCCTAACTTTCTCTCTCTAAAATTGGACTTTCTCTCTCTACTTTCTCTCTCTAGAATTTTCTCTCTCTAGGTTATTTCTCTCTCTTGATGGATTTCTCTCTCTCTAAAGTTATTCCTCTAGGATTAGCATAGTGGAAGGCTTCATCTGATGATTTTGATCGAGTTTA
Source organism: Elaeis guineensis (assembly GCF_000442705.2). NCBI lineage: Eukaryota > Viridiplantae > Streptophyta > Magnoliopsida > Arecales > Arecaceae > Elaeis > Elaeis guineensis. The sequence continues at coordinate 93,089,465 of NC_026000.2, forward strand.
GGGAAAAGTCTGGTTTTAAGTGAGGTTTTGATTTAGGATTTGTTTAGATTGAATTTTGAATTAAAATTAATGTAAAAATATAATTTTGGATAATAGGCACGGAAGAATCTCCTAGAAGTTAGTCGATCTATTCATTCAGTGCTCCGTGAAAGGTAAGTAATGAATCATCTTCTTGAGATATTTCATATTTATTCTGAAAATAAATAATTATTCTCTGAAATTATGCATGATTTATGAAATTATGTTTTGAAAGAAAAGTACTTTTGAAATGTTATGGTATGTCGATTTATGCGCATGTTCAGTGAAAAATTATGATATATTATGATACAAAGTGTTTGATATAGATCGGATTTATGCTCTCAGCCTAACTATGTTTCAGTGGGCCCCACCAATGGGGATTATACGTTGGTACTCAGTGGACCCTGCTAGTGGGGGTTGTGCGCTGGTATTTGTGGACCCTGTCAGTGAGGGTTGTGCGCTGGTATTTGTGGACCCTACCAGTGGGGTTTGTGCGCTGGTATTCTGTGGACCCCATCAATGGGGGTTAAACATTGGTCATAGTCAAGGCTGTTGAGTTACGAGTGTTTTGAATCGAATCGGATTTATGATTATATTATATGTGAATATTTAAAAATATTTGATTTGTATTAAATCAGCATGAAATATACTCTTATGTTTATTTGCAGTATTATTCTTGAAAATTATATAATATCTGAATTATCTAGTTGAGATATTTGTTACTTACTGGGCTGTCTAGCTCATTACCTTTCTTTCTATTTTTCAGATTCAGATAATTAATTTCGAGCGTGGGATGAAATATTGAGACAGAGCTTTTAGAAGCGAGATTAGCATTGTCAACTTCATTGAACTTAGATCTATTATTTTTATTTTTTTAGCAAAAATTTTATTGGATGTAAGATATTTGATTTAATTACTTGAACTACAGTTGAATAATAATTATTTGAATTTATTCCACTGTGATGCATTGATATCATGATGAGATGCCTTGCATGCTTATGGAGAGAGTTCTTCATGAGTATGCGGCAGTTGCTGCGACCCTCGATTCACAATCTCGGGTCTGGAGCGTGACAATTAATATGGTATCAGAGCATAAGTGGATAAATTATGACACATAGAATTTGACATAGTATGAGTGTAGGTGGGTAAACATTAAGAATATTGGGACGTTAAAGTATGAGCATCATAATAAACCCATCCTAACAAATAGATAAATGAATCTAATAAGGTTTTACTACTACAAGGTTACCATGCCTCCCTGTAGAATTACAAGAACTACTCAAGGAATTGCAAGAGAGACATCACAACCACGGGATGGTAGCACTCCCCATCTGACCAGTGGCACCCCTCAGGAGAAGGGAGTCATAGATCCTAATGGGAGTGCTTCGAGAGCACGTCAAGAATCAGATATGGCTCAGTTAATGCAGACCCTAATCAGGATGGTACAAGCGCAACAACAAATACAGCAGCAAATGTTTGAACAACAGCAGATACAACGAGATACACAACAACATCAGCATCCACCACCACAACATGGAGAGAAACCAGTACAACGGAACAACATTTCAGAATTTAAAAAGGTTGCTCCTCCAGCTTTCAAGGGGACTACTGAACCTTTGGAGGCTGACAACTAGATAATGGAGATGGAGAAGGCCTTCGCTGTCCAAGAGTGTCTTGATGAAGAAAAGATTCGATATGCAGCTTATTTACTACAAGGAGAAGCATACAACTGGTGTCAGCAACTACAGCGCAAGCATGAACAAGACAGCGAAATACTTACCTGGGAAAGATTTCGGATTGCATTCTATGATTAGTATTTTCTCTGAAGTATAAGGATCTAGAAAGAGCAAGAGTTTATTTATTTGAAGCAAAAGGGTATGAGTGTGACTGAATATGAAGCAAAATTTATAGAGTTAGCAAAATTTGCTCCGAGATTAGTGGATGGTGAGCAAGAACGTGTTCACAAGTTCGAGATGGGACTGAGAACTAAAATTCGAAAATAAGTGGTTCCATATGAATCGACAACTTATGCAGATGTGGTAAACAAAGCACTGATAATTGAAAGGAAAGTCAATGAAGAACGCATGGAAAGAGAAAGAAAGCAAAGAAAGAGAGCAAAATCAAATGACACACAAGGACAGAATAATAAAAATATTAAAAGATCAGCTAAGGGAGTAATAGATAATAAGACTCAACATATTGATGGTGAGCAGTGCTCCAGATGTGGCAAAAATCATGCAGACAAGAATTGCTATTGGAATACAGGTGCTTGTTTCAAATGTGGTCAGATGGATCATAAAATTGCTAACTGCCCACTAAATACTGAAAATCAAGTTGGCCAAAGAACTCATGAAGGACAACATAAGGGTGGTGGACAGATTTCTAAAACCCAGGGAAGAATGTATGCGCTTACTCAACAGAATGCACAGGCTTCCAATACAATGGTGACAGGTATGAAAAATTTCGAAGACGAAATTTTTTTTTAGGGGTGAAGAATGTTATAGTCCAAACCAAGCCCAATCCAAGCCAGACCCAAGCCCATTCAAAAAAAAAAAAAACAGAGGAAAACCGGGAAGAAGACTCCCGATAGGAGTCTTCTTCTCCGGCGAAACCCAAGCAATTTAGGAGTCCTAGGACCTCTCGAAGTCCTAGGACCCTCTATAAGAAGATCTCCCCTCTCCTTAGAATCGACCATCGGCCCTCTTCTTCTCTCTTTCTCTCTGATTTTCTCGAATTAGAGCCGCGGACACCGCCTTGTTTTCGTCATGACTGCTCTCCGACGAGGTCACCAGAGGACAAGGTAAGTTTCCCTCCTTTTCCTCTCTTCCTTCCCCTTCCTTCCGTGCTCTTGTGAGCGGCTGCCGACGATGAGAGTCGCCGATTTCCGATCGGAGAAAGGGACCTCTGTTTTGGTCTCTTTCCTGTGAATTTTTCGGCATCGACGATCGCAATTGATCGCCGGCCATACCTCTCTGTGACCGGGGGAATGGCCCCCCTCTGTCGTCGGCCTTTGCCGCGGCGGTCGTGGCCAGAACGGCCCGGCACAAGGAGGGGACCGCCGGTCCCCTGTTCGGCCTTGAAGGAGCCGAGAGAAGAAGAAGAAAAAAAGAAAAGAAAAGAAAAAGAAGAAAAAGAAAAGAGAAAGAAGAAAAAGAAGAAAAAAAAAAAAAAAAAAGAAAAGAAAAGAAAAGAAAAGAAAAGAAAAATAATAATAATAACAAAAATATATATATATATACTATATATATATATATAAATAAATGAATAAATAAATAATAATAATAATAATAATAAAAATGATGATGAGAGAGAGAGTTTCTCTCTCTTCTCTCTCTTCTTTCAGTCTGAACCCTGACTTTCTCTTTCTGAAATTGGACTTTCTCTCTCTACTTTCTCTCTCTAAAATTTTCTCTCTCTAGGTTATTTCTCTCTCTCTTGATGGATTTCTCTCTCTCTAATGTTATTCCTCTAGGATTAGCATAGTGGAAAGCTTCATCTGATGATTTTGATCGAGTTTAGGGAAGAGTCTGATTTTAAGTGAGGTTTTGATTTGGGGTTTGTTTAGATTGAATTTTGAATTAAAATTAATGTAAAAATATAATTTTGGATAATAGGCACGGAAGAATCTCCTAGAAGTTAGTCGATCTATTCATTCAGTGCTCCGTGAAAGGTAAGTAATGAATCATCTTCTTGAGATATTCCATATTTATTCTGAAAATAAATAATTATTCTCTGAAATTATGCATGATTTATGAAATTATGTTTTGAAAGAAAAGTGCTTTTGAAATGTTATGGTATATCGATTTATGCGCATGTTCAGTAAAAAATTATGATATATTATGATACAAAGTGTTTGATATAGATCAGATTTATGCTCTCAGCCTAACTATGTTTCAGTGGGCGCCGCCAATGGAGATTATACGTTGGTACTCAGTGGACCTTGCCAATGGGGGTTGTGCGCTGGTGTTTGTGGACCCTGCTATGGGGGTTGTGCGCTGGTATTTGTGGACCCTGCCAGTGGGGGTTGTGCGCTGGTATTCTGTGGACCCCGCCAATGGGGGTTAAACGTTGGTCATAGTCAAGGCTGTTGAGTTACGAGTGTTTTGAATCGAATCGAATTTATGATTATATTATATGTGAATATTTGAAAATATTTGATTTGTATTAAATCAGCATGAAATATACTCTTATGTTTATTTACAGCATTATTCTTGAAAATTATATAATATCTGAATTATCTAGTTGAGATATTTGTTACTTATTGGGCTGTCTAGCTCATTACCTTTGTTTCTATTTTTCAGATTCAGATAATTAATTTCGAGCGTGGGACGAAATAATGGGACAGAGCTTTTAGAAGCGAGATTAGCATTGTCAACTTTATTGAACTTAGATCTATTGTTTTTATTTTTTTAGCAAAAATTTTATTGGATGTAAGATATTTGATTTAATTACTTGAATTACAGTTGAATAATAATTATTTGAATTTATTCCGCTGTGATGCATTGATATCGTGATGAGATGCCTTGCATGCTTATGGAGAGAGTTCTTCATGAGTATGCGGCGGTTGCCGCGATCCTCGATTCACAATCTCGGGTCGGGGGCGTGACAATAACCTTTCACTACGAGCCTAGTCTTGAATGTCTCTACATTTCCATCTGCACCTATCTTTCTCTTGAAGATCTATTTACACCTAATAGGTACAATACCATCAGGTAGATCTACCAAGGTCCAAACTTGGTTTGAATGCATCGAGTCAATTTTTGATCTCATTGCCTCTAACTATTTCTCGAAGTCGATATCTGATATCGCCTTGTCATAGGTCTTGTGGTCATCACCATGAGTCCCATTTTCTGTGAGGAATATTTTCTCTACTTCCTCTTGTATAGTACCTAAGTACCTTTCAGGAGGACGAAAAATCTTAGTCGATCTACGAGGTGGAAGAGGTTGTATTAGGACTGGTTCTAATTGATTGGGTTCCTTAGGTTCTTTAGCTCGTTGCTCTTGGGAGACATTCTCCTTGAGCTTAATTATTCTTCCGATGCCACTATCTTGAATAAACTATTTTTCAAGAAAAATAGCATGTCGATTCACAATCACATTGTGGTCTTCTGGAATATAAAAATAGTATCCTAATGACTCTTTAGGATATCCTATGAATCGAGCTCTAAAAGACCTGAACTCTAACTTATCCACCTGCTATCTCTTGACATGAGCCGGACAACTCCAAATTCTGAGATGACTCAGACTTGGCTTTTTACCATGCCATATCTCATACGGTGTGGTAGGAACGATTTTAAAGGGAACCCTATTCAATACATATATTGTTGTCATAAGACAATATTCTCAAAGAAACTCAGGGAGGTTCGTGAAGGTCATCATGGAACGGACCATATCTAATAGGGTCTGATTTCTCTATTTTGAAACCCCGTTGAGTTGTGGCGTTCCAAGTGGAGTCCATTGAGAGACTATGCCATTGTTCTTAAGATAGTCTAGGAACTTCCGACTAAGGTATTCACCTCCTCGATTTGATCGAAGAACCTTAATGGGCTTTCTTGTTTATTTTTCTACCTCATGCTTGGATTCTTTGAACTTTTCAAAGGCTTCAGACTTGTGTTTCATTAGAAACACATACCCATACCTAAACATATCATCGATAAAGGTAATGAAGTAGACATAGTTGCCTTTAGCCGACACATCAAATGGGCTGCACACATCCGTATGTACTAGGGCAAGTAGGTCTGTGGCCCTTTCCCCATGTCCCACAAAAGGAAGCTTGGTCATTTTGCCTTGAAGGCATGATTCACAAACTGGATATGACTCAAAAGTTAATGGACTCAATAGTCTGGATTTCTCTAATTTGTTAACCCTATCTTCCGCTATATGACCTAGCCTTAGGTGCCACAGATACCTATCATTTAGACTATCTCTAGACCTTTTAATTCCTATGGCATTCACATTTTTCTCGATATTAAATATAGATACATCAATATATAGCTGATAGAGACCATTAATAAGAAAATCATTTGCAACTTTATTATTTTCATAAAATATGTTACAATGGTCCTTATGAAAGCTAATCACATAGCCTTCTTGTGCTAAACATGAAACAGAAATCAAATTTCTGCTTGCTGCAGGCACATAATAACAGTCTCTAAGAACTAAATCTAATCCTAATGGTAATCACAGAGGGTAGGTTCCTACGGCCACAGCAGCAACTCTTACTCCATTTTCGATGTGTAGGATCATATCCCCATCTCTTAGCCTCCTGCTCTCCTCAAGATCTTGCATAGAAGTGCACAAGTGAGCACTAGAACCAGAGCCAAGTACCCAACTGGATGCAGAAAAAATCATAAGATTAGATTCTATAACGAGCATACCTCCAGAAGGACCATCCTTCTTGTTCTTCAGAGTGGCCAGATATTGAGGACAGTTCCATTTCCAATGGCCGTCTAAATTACGGTAAAAATATTTTTTCTTTTCAGCAACCTTCTTCTTCGATTTCATCTTCTTCCTTTTTCCATCCACCTTCTGCTTCTTCGCAGACTTCTTCTTCTTTCCAAAAGACTTTCTCTTGGAAGAAGTCCACTCCACAGTAAGGACTAAGCTTTTTGAACTCTTCAAAGAAAGCTCAGCCGTAACCAATATGTTTATTAACTCAGCCAAGGTACACTGCATCTTATGCATATGGAAGTTCATGATGAACTGACCATATACATCGGACAAGGACTGAAGGATCACATCAATCTGAAAATCCTTGTCTAAGACGATACCAAGCTTCTCAAGCTCCTCAAGGTCCTTGATCATTGTCAAACAATGATCTTAGGCTGACTGCCCATCACATATTTTAGCTTTAAAAAGACTTTGGCAGACTTGATACTTGGCTACGCGACTTTGTTCACCAAACAATTCTTATAGGTGAGCCAACATTTGGTGGGTAGTCATAATGTTCTCATGCTGGCATTGCAAGTCATCAGACATGGCACCCAACATGTAGTATCTAGCTTTGTTATCGTCATCCATCCACTTTTCCAGAGACGCTCTCTGTTCAGCAGTCGGACGTGCTGGTATGGCAGGTGGGTCTTGATCCAAGACATGAGTCAGTTTCTTAGAACCCACAATAATTCTATAGTTCCTCAATCAGTCTTTGAAATTGGGTCCAGTCAATCTGTGGGTGTCTAGTATTTTGGTCAGGGGGTTGGACGCAGACATGTTTCCTGTAGAGAGTCAAAAGTTTCTAGTTAGATTTTGTAATCAGACTTAACCAATTTGTTTAAGAGTTTCATTTTTAAATAAATTAGGCTCTCACTATTTTCTCAGATCCCTACACTTCCTAAGTAGAGATGTAAAAATCTCTGTGATTAGTGATTCTAGTGGGTGATGCGGTCTCACCGACTGCTCACCACCTCACCTAACAATTATTGGTGATGGGTCAACTGATGAGTGGACAACTCTTGTTCAATGATTCTCTAATCATGGTGCACCCAAAACTTGGTCTCTAATTCATGAAGCTCACCATGTCTGAAATATTGCTCCAATCCTTAGTTAAGTCAGACCTACTATTTGCACGAACTAGATTTCTGATTGAGTCTCTCACCGTATCCAGAATATTGAGCACAACCCATCCTCTAATCCGTAGCATCCAATGCCTAATGGATATGGTTATGTCTTCTCGGTGCAACTGAACCACTGTAACCAGTCAAGAACAATCAACCTCAAGAAGGGCCCGCACATCCACAATGGTGGAAGACCTTAGACTTAATATTTTCTTAAGGAGATTTGATTTAGGTCTCATTAAACTTGACTTGACATAGTCATAACAATTATGACTAATCTAGTGGCATGGGTTAGCTCGAATTGTTAGCCACCTCAAATCAGAACTGGATCGACACATATGGCCAGATAAGTGAGATCGATGGAAGGGATATGCCATTAACTCGACAAGAATGCATTCGAGTTGAGTAGCTCCCAATTAAAAATCATTCGGTCGCATCTGCCCAACTTACCTTAGACACCACATTGTCGAACCAGAATGAATTGGGTTAGACTACAATCCAGGCTTTAACCACTGAGCCAAATTAGGTCTTAACTTGATCGAGTCACATATGAATATGATTCAACCTTGACCTAGACTTAATCCTATTAGGTTGGTCAATTATTAGCTTTCATGATCCCACCTGACTAACTTTTGATTCGGTGTGATCAACCGCTAGACCTAATTGAGCTACCCAAACTCGAATCTAATTTTATGAAAATGACTTAGATCTAAAATTCTCAATTTTAGACCTAATTTAATTTCATAAGCTTAATTCATTAATTAAGTCTTGGGTTCATAAACAAAATATGTAAAATAAATTCTAGGATTTCAGGATCTAGGGTTTTGCAGAAAAGTAAGTTTGATTTCTGATTAAGGATGAACGTGCAGCACCCCTACACACCATAAGAACACCCCGTTGAATGGGAGGAGAGGGTCTTAAAACCTACTTTGTTCTTATGACCAGACGGTCATGAGGAATACCTTAATCAGAAATATTAATTTAACTACAAAACTAGTTAGATCTAAGTTACATGTCACATATATAATTTCAGATCTAACTTATACATGCTTTGCATACATCTCATGTATTAAAATCTGATCTAATTAGCATGCTTTCAGATCTGATACATCACATGTAACATCTAAAAAATAATATTTAAATTGAACTTATTCAATATAAAATCTATTCTAGACAGTTACTAGAATAATTCTACAATTAGTCTAGGCATGCAGCAGATCAATCATATGAATTAATTAAATTTTATTTTTTATTTTTTGATCTGAATATAATATTTATAACATCAAAAAATCAGAGAATAAATTAGATCTAATTTATATTTTAATCACATTAAAACATAAAACTTCAAGACTATTCATAGTTTAAACTATTCCTAGTCTAGTCATGCATCTCATACATGTTAGATCTACTTAAATTTTGTTGGTGCAGAATTTCATCGAAGTTGGAGTTGCTGGAGTTGAGATGACCGCGGTCACTATCGAGACCTGCAAGGGAAGTCTACACTGGAGTTGGGGGTGCTCTGGCAAGACCCTCCGATGCTCAAGTCAGTACTCTGCTTCAACAAAAATGAAGTGCTCGAGCAAAAATTTTAGCAGAGTTTTGAGATAGAGTTTAGAGCTTAGAGAAGAATGTATCTGGGGATCCCTTTTTATAGATGGAGAGCATAACTGATTGACAGTGACATCTGTAACCACCTGGTAGTGCGCTGTTCAGAGCCACGCGAAGTTTGTTACGGAGAGTAGTGGCATCAGGGGTCGTTCAGGGCCACGTGGAGTTTGTTACAGAGAGTGGAGTGGTGTCCGTTGTCATAACTTGTCAGAGAGTAGTAGAGCCCAAAGAGTGGAGTGGTGTCCATTGTCGTGACTTGTCAGAGAGTGGTGGAGCCACGCGAAATTCGTTGCAAAGAGTGGAGTAGGGTAGTGGTCATTGTCGTGACTTGCTAGAGAGTTCGGATCTATCGGTTGGAGCTCGACTGGGATATCTGATGGAGCAGAATGGCTCTCTATCCCATCGATCTAGGAGAGCTCGGATGTTTTCGAGGCTACTGACGAGTCTACTATTGTCGGATGCCTCAGGTGCTGATGCTACAGGCGGGAGTCATCTGCTGTAGAAGCTTGGATGGAGACCTTCTGTTGGTGAAGTCTGGTAGGAGTCTGATTGCTAGAGAAGTCCATCTGAAATTTGCCTGATGTGGAAGCTCGTCTGACGATTATCCATCGAAGAAGTCCGATTTCATGAAGAATCTAGCGGAGGGTCGGCCGGCGGTGGACTTCGGATGGCGTTAGGGAGGTTCGGCAGACATCGGAGGTGATCGACCATTGTAGAAATCCAGCTGCTGGAGTCCGTCCATCGTAGAATCTCGTCTGATATCCATTTGCTATGGAAGTTCAGATAGAGTCTGGTTCTTGTAGAAGGCTGAAAGGAGACTGCTTATTGTAGAAACTCGATCGAAGACCGGTTGTCGTGGGAGCTCGGAGTAGCGACCTGATCGGTGGATCCTGTCCCATTGTAGAAGCTCGTCTGGGATTTGGCTATGAAGAAGCTCGGCTGAAGTCTACCTGTAACAGAAGTTCAGAAGAAATTTATTTACAGTAGAGGCTCAAATGGAATTTGCTTACAGTAGATATCTGGGGTAGACCGCCCACTGTAGGAGTTCGGAGTAGACCGCTCGTAGTAGAAGTTCGGAGTAGACTGCTCATAGTAGAAGTTTGACTCTTGCAGAAGCTCAGTTAGAATCTTGAAGGTGGTCGACTACCGTAGAAACTTGGATGGAGTCTGATTACTGTAGAAATCTCATTATCGGAGAAGCTCGGATATTGACAAAGTTCGGAAGAAGTTCAGAGAATAGTTGATCATTGTAGAAGGTCGGCTGATAGTGAGACCCAGAGAGCCTTTGGAGTGGCCCGATAGATGGATAGAGAAGCTCATTATCAGAGAAGTTCGGATGGTATTATGGAAGCTCAGACGATCGAGGGGGTTTAGAGAGATGCCACACAAGGTCAGAAGCCGAAAAAGTCCTGAAAGGGTCGGTCTTTTACAAACTTCGGCTGGGGGTATTTTATACCCAACAGATTTAATTTTAAATTTTTTGATTTCAGATTCAATCACATCTGATGTGACATCTAAAATTCATTAATATCAGATAAATAAAAATAAAAATTAGATCTAAATTAGATCTAAAATAGAGCCATCAACTTGGCTCTGATACCAGTTGAAGGGAAAACCGTCTTTTTTCTTGTAGGATCTTCCAGATCTAATGAGATCTGGGGTGGAATATTTATAAAAAAAAGTTATCTTACTTTATTTTAGATCTAAGGTCTATTAGACCTGATTCTTATTATCTAATATTTAATCTAAAATTAAATCTAAAACTTGAGGATTAGAGAAATACCTTTAGGGTAACTAGATTACCCTGTAGATGATCGCAGCAACATCCAAGGTTCTAAAATAGCTACGCAGTCGCCTGGTCTCTACCGATATCCACTTGAGTAGGATTTGGATCATATTCTCCTCACAAATTTTTGCTCCAAAAATCAGATCTAGAACTGATCTGCAAGATCTTCAAAAGATCTTCTGAAGCTGGAGCAGCAGCTTCTCGATAAATCCCTGCAGCCTTCTGATCAGGGAGCCACCACGCCTTAGATAAGCACCAGATTGATGCCCAACTTCTTGGATATGAAGAGGGGAGAGAGAGGACTAGAGGAGATATAGAGAAGTGGAGGGATATCAAGCTTTTACTGGGGATTGAGTAGATTAACAAAACCTTAGGCGCAGACAGGGTTTAAATAGACCCTGCTGCGCCATGCAGTGCCACATCATTCGATCAATCAAAAAATTTTAATTAATTATAGAAAAATTTTGATTGGTAAAGTGATATCATCTGATCATATCAAATAAAAACTCCACCAAATCCTCCTACTGTTGGCGCCAACACTGGATAAAAACAGTGAGATTGGCGCCCAACAGTTTGAGTCGATCAAGGCATAGAGTCCTCATCTCATGGGACTCTATCCTTACCACTTGGGGTGCATGCCCAATCTGATCTTGGCACCCACTTTGAGGTCTAATTTAGTAGGTGGACCCTCCATAAAAACTCTCCAATGAGCTCTTGCCAAGTGGCCTTCAGTTTAAGATCAATAAGTCAATGTTTGACCGATGTCCTAAAATAAAAATGGCAGGTGACAAAAATTGGCAGGTGTTATCTTAAATTCATCTCATGAATTAAGATAAGACTTTTTTGAGCTAGACTGGCTCCAGTCAGACTGAGAGAAACCTTTTCAAGATTCTCTGGGTGAGTCAAATCACATGTGGCTCATTCGAGATGAAAAAGATTGCACGAAGAGAAAGTTAGGCTCAATCGTGTGCTAGCACGATTTTCTTGAACCTAATTGGATCTAATCTAAATCAATCGAACTGGGCTAGCTCAATTGATGATATCCAGACCCTAACTCTTATTTGTGTGATCTAGTTAGGTTCATTTTCATATGGTAATGAGACATGTCGTGATCTCATCATCGACATCATCGAAACTCTTTTCAATGGATCAGAACTCTTCTGATTCAGACAATTAGAATGATCGATCATCAAGATCATTCTAATTACTCTCAAAATCTATCAGTGATATCTAGTAGTATATGGTGGCAATCCATCAGAAATGAAGACGAACCTCTTGGTGCAGCTATTTATATGATTGAGTTTCTCTATCATGAGTCCCGATTGAATTAGGGTTAAGGTGAACTCGTCAAACCCAACATCAGTCATATGAATCAATCGATTGATCTGAGTCTGATGTGAAACTCCAATGGAAAACTCTTTTTTATTATTTTACTCTGCCATGGCATGGGCTTAAGGACTCGATCTTTCGATCATCATAGAACTACTTTTCTCATCTACCGAGGTTGATAGATCCCATCTTGGTGTAATCTGGTTCCTATAATGAATATGCTACAGCCAACATACACCTCAGGGTTCTGAATGGCTAGGAGATTGAGTTATGATGTAGTCAAACTATAACACACTCAAGGTGAACTATCGATGCACCTCAGGTCAAAGAACTAGACACACAGCTGCAGCATCGAGCTAGTCATCGACGAGAAGGTAGACTTCTTTATGACTGCTCGAGGTGGTCACGCTCAGTACTCTCATTCTCAATGAATACCTGTACTCTCACTCCGATGTCTCCACACTATAGACTCAAGACTTATCTATCCTAAGAAAATGATCGTACACCAACCTTTCAGATCGATCACCATCCTCGTGATGATCCTATGGTTAGGAGCTATTTATGAGTTAGTTATGTAAATTCATGCCTTAAATTTTCAACTCTTGAAAATATGAATTAACATTCCTACTAACTCAAAGGATGTATCACAGACATAATGTACATAATGTGATAGTAAAATAATCCTTTTATTTATTTATAGTCAAAATTATAAATTTATCCTTACATTTATATTGGAATGTGTCAGCCAATCTGGCATCTAGGGCACACATCTAACAAAAATGACATTCCCATGTTGACTATGGTTAAAAGATGGTTGTCTAAGAAATTCTCCATAAAAGATCTAAGGAAAGCATCCTATATTCTTGGAATAAAGATCAATAGGGATAGACCTAAATGGATACTTAGCTTGTCACAAAAGTTGTACATAGAGAAGGAGCTGAAGAGGTTCAGCATGAAAAACTCCAAGAGAGGTCTCTTACCTCTTAGGCATGGTGTTAGTCTCTCCAAAATGATGTGTCTGACCACATCTGAGGAGATTCAGTGCATGAGTAGAATTCCTTATGCCTCGGTCATAAGAAGCCTCATGTACGTCATGCTATGTACTCGACCTGATATTGCCCTTGCCATGAGTGTTACGAGCAGGTATCAATCAAATCCAGATGAGGAGCACTAGATAGCTGTGAAGAATATCTTTAAGTACTCAAGAAGGATTAAAAATTTATTCTTAATCTTTGAAGAAGATTTTGAGTTGCGATTCGAGGGTGTATTCTTGTTTGATATATTAGAAGGATTTTAAGTACTGGAATAATAGAGGTTGAGAATGCTATAGATGTGTAGGATGAATTCTGGCTTTAATGTTAGTTGTAGAACTAGATGTCATGCCCTGACACAGTACTGCAAAGATAATGGCATCATAGCCTTAGCTAAAGAGCCCAAGGTCTCACTAAAAGTCCAAACATATAGAGCAGCAGTGTATGCAACTATCTTATGTCGAGGTACGAAGAGTAGACTCTATGAACAATGTGGTAGATTCACTGACTAAGTAGTTAAGCCAACTGAAAATGGAAGTCCACCTTGAGAAGATGGGACTTAGATTTATGGCCAATTGACTTTAGTCCAAGTGGAAGATTGTTAGATGTATGTCTTAGAAGCCAATATGGCTAACACATTGTAATAATTTTAGGACATAATTTTATATTTAATATATTGATTTGATCAATAAATGGATAATTTTTTTTTCATTCAAGTATGATGTGTCCTTGAATCATCTATGAAATTAGTTTTGATACATATTCTCAAGGTGTTGAGAATTAGAGATATGTATTTAATTTCTAAATACTTATGATCATAGGATCATCATTAGGATGGTGATAGATTCGGATAGACTGGCACATTGATCGCTTTTCTTGAGATAGATGAGTCTCTGATCTACTGTGTAGAGACATAGGATGATGAGTGCGGGTGGTTGTTAGAGAATAACTAGTACTGAGTATGACCATACGAGAGATCACTTGGATTTTTATTCAATCGTTAGTGATTATCTCGATGCTTTAGTTGTGTGACAGGTTCTTTGACTTGAGATGGTACAACTGCTCGCAGTGAGGCTGCTGAAGTTTGACTAACACATAAACATGGATCTCAATGAGCCCTTATAGTGAATGTTGGTGACAGTTGGTCCACTATAGGAGTGGAGTGCGCATCAAGATAGGATCTATTGACCTTGATAGAGAGGAGTAGTCCTATGAGTGTTGAAAGGCTAAGTCTAAGAATCTATGGCCATAGTAGTGTGATTGATGGAAAAAATTTTTTATAGAAGTCACAACTGGACTTAAGCTAATCGAATCTATCATATGACTAATGTTGAGGTTTGATGATTTATCTATGACCTGCCATCTAGTCCAGACTCATGATAGAAGGACTGAATCATATATTAACTACACTTAGAGGTTCATTTCTGTTCTACTGGGTTGCCACTACATACTGTTAGGTATTACTGATGAATTGTGAGAGCTCACTAGGATCATTCTGGATCGACAATCCTTGCTGAGTTTGAGTGAAATTATTTCGATCCATTGAAAAGAGTTTCAATGATACAATGATAGAAATCATTGTATATCTCACTACCAGATAGAATTAAACCTATGGGGTCACACAACAAAGGGATTAGGTCTGAAATACATAATTGAGCTTATGAAATGTTAATTGGGTTTAGAGAAATCCATTGGATTCATGATAACCTTGCTAGCATATGGTTGGACCCAATTCCTCTTTTCGTTGGGATTACTTATTTGATAAGATAATTCTAACTTAATTACCTACTAATAACCTACATAACTAAGATTCATGAGACTCCAATTGTTGGGTGTCTAAAGTTATAGATCATATTAATTAAGGGTGCAAGTTCCTAATTAATTTTTTTGATAGTTATTTTTGGGCACCACCTTGATTTGATCAAGTTGGGTATGTTCATTGATTAGAAGACTTTTAGTTCTCCTATGGGGCATCTCTTGGGTGTATTTTGGAGTGTCTAATTATGGGAGCAAGGGTCTCAATTATTGGCACTTAAAGGATCTCCTAAAGTAAGTTAGATAACTTAAGTTAATTAGAAACCCAATGCAAGTAGGACTTGTATTATGTGATTGAATAGGATTCAATCCTTATGCTTATCTAAAGGGACCTCCCCTAAGTTTTCTAGATCATCAAAACCAATAGCCCCTTATGCCCAAAGGCTCTCTCCATGCCCTCTCTTCCTCTTCCTTTCTCTTCTCTTGGGCGTTCTACATGCCCATTCCATGGGACGTGAGTCCCAAGGAGTTCCATGCCCAAGGTGTTGGGCATCCCATAATTTGCTAGTTGCTGATATTTTGTAGCAGTACAAAGCAAGGAGAAATTTTAGAGAAGAGGAGAAGAAGAAGATCAAGGAGAAAGATCAAGCATTGATCGCGATCCAGACTTTGTTCAGATTCAGCAGGTTGAATTTTGGGAGAACCAAAATTCAGATTAAAGAGGACTGTTCCAGGCTAATCCCAAGTGGATACTCGTAGTGGTCGGATGCTTGAACAGATAAGAGAGAACTTCTTCTTTTGTAGATTTAGATTCGAAGAAAAGAATTATGAAACAAATATGTGATTTGATCACAATCTGAATTTCAGCATATATCAATTTCAGCGTATGAGATAGATTTATATGGTTTTATGTTTTTATGCATGCATAATTCAGATTAAAAATATTTTAATTTTATTCTTCACTGTGATGTTTAGAAAATAAAATTTTTGAAATACATATGCATGCATCAAACTTCGAACTCCAACAGCAGAGAGCAAACTCTACGTGAGATGTGAATGACCCACTGGTAAATCACTTAGCTAGCCTAAGATTAAAGCCTGTCTTATGAAGATGGGGTTTGGTATATGACAGTTTGGCTTTAGTGCAAGTGGGAGATTGTTGGATATATACTCTAGAAGCTAATCTTGACTGATGCATATCATATTTCTAGGATATATTTTTATACTTTATGGGCATTAATATTACCATTCATGCATATCATATTTCTATGATATATTTTTATACTTTATGGGCACTAATATTACCATTCATATTTGTGTCCATGAATCATCCAATGGATTAACAAGATGATGACACATATTCTTAAAGAGCTGAGAATTTGAGACATATGTCATTGATGGTTAATTTCTAAATTGCTTCTGATCATAGGATCATCATGGGGATGGTGATTGATTTAGATAGATCAGTGCACAAATTGCTTCCTTCAGACAGATGGGTCTCGAGTCTGCAGTATAGTGACATTAGAGTGAGAGTGCAGGTGGTTGTTAGAAAATAACTAGCATTAAGTGTGACCAATATGAGAAGTCATATGGATGTCTGCTCACTTATTAGTGACTTTCTCGATGCTACAGTTGTATGACTGACCATTTATTGGGAATGTGTCCTAAAGCTAATAATCAGCCTGTTGATGGTTCAGCTTATTATTATAATTATATATGAATTATTAAATTAATAAATATTATTTAATTTTTTCATCATTGTGTACATCTTATTTTGAACTTCTATTATGTGGTGAAGTTCTTAGGACTATTTGATTCGATATAAGAGGATATATCATTTAGTTCTTAAACTTTAAGTTCATGACCAAATGACATACTATTATTAGGACGATAGCTATATCAAGTGTCATAGCCCAAAACCTAGTCCAAGACCCAAGCCCATTCAAAAAAAAAAAAAAAACAGAGGAATCAAACCGGGAAGAAGACTCCCGATAGGAGTCTTCTTCTCCGGCGAGACCCGGGCGAGATCAGAATCCTAGGACCCCTTGGAGTCCTAGGGTCCTCTATAAGAAGACCTCCTCTTTCCCTTGAAGCCGATCATCGGCCCTTTTCCCCTCTTTTCCTCTCTGATTTTTCTGAAGTAGAGCCGTGGATCCTTGCCTTGTTCTCGCCGTGACTGCTCACCGACGAGGTCACCGGAGGTTGAGGTGAGTCTTCCTCTTCTTCCTCTCTTCTTTCCCCTTCCTCCCGTGCATTTGTGCACGGCTGCCGGCGATGGGAGTCATCGATTTCTGGTCGGAAAAGAGACCTCTGTTTTGGTCTCTTTTTTTCATGAATTTTCGACGCCGGCGATCACAATCGATCGCCGGCCATGCTTCTCCGTGACCGGGGGAGTGGCCCCCCTCTGCCGCCGGCCTCCGCTGCGGCGGTCGTGGCCTGAACGGCCCGACACAAGGAGGGAACTGCCATCCCCTGTTCGACCTGGAAGGAGCCGAGAGAAGAAGAAGAAAAGAGAAGAAGAATAAAAGAAGAAAAAGAAAAGAAAAAGAAGAAAAAGAAAAGAGAAAGAAGAAAAAGAGAAAAAGAAAAGGAAAGAAAAAAAAGAAAAAGAGAAAAAGAAAAGAAAAGAAAAGAAAAAAAAGAAAATAAAAATAAATATATATATATATATATTTATATATATAAATAAATAAATAAATAAATAAATAAATAAATAAAAAATAAAAAAATATAAATAATAATAAAAAAATGATGAGAGAGAGAGTTTCTCTCTCTTCTTTCAGTCTGAACTCTTACTTTCTCTCTCTGGAATTGGACTTTCTCTCTCTACTTTCTCTCTCTAAAATTTTCTCTCTCTAAGTTATTTCTCTCTCTTGATGGATTTCTCTCTCTCTAAAGTTATTCCTCTAGGATTAGCGTAGTGGAAGGCTTCATTTGATGATTTTGATCGAGTTTAGGAAAGAGTTTGATTTTAAGTGAGGTTTTAATTTTGAAATTTGTTAAATTTAATTTTGAATTAAAATTAATGTAAAAATATAATTTTGAATAATAGGCACGGAAGAATCTCCTAGAAGTTAGTCGATCTGTTCATTCAGTGCTCCGTGAAAGGTAAGTAATAAACCATCTTCTCAAGATATTTCATATTTATTTCAAAAAATAAATAATTATTCTCTAAAATTATGCATGATTTATGAAATTATGTTTTGAAAGAAAAATACTTTTGAAATATTATGGTATGTTGATTATGCACATGTTCAGTAAAAAATTATGATATATTATGATACAAAGTATTTTGATACAGATCGGATTTATGCTCTCAGCCTAACTATATTTCAGTGGGCCCTGCCAATGGGGATTATACGTTGGTACTCAGTGGACCCTACTATGGGGGTTGTGCGCTGGTGTTTGTGGACCCTGCCTGTGGGGGTTGTGCGCTGGTGTTTGTGGACCCTACCAGTGGGGGTTGTGCGCTGGTATTCTGTGGACCCCGCCAATGGGGGTTAAACGTTGGTCATAGTCGAGGCTGTTGAGTTACGAGTATTTTGAATTGAGTCGGATTTATGATTATATTATATTATATGTGAATATTTGAAAATATTGAA